>NC_133492.1:18113310-18147462 GCF_025370935.1 Choristoneura fumiferana
TTCTTTTTGATGTCGCGAATGATGTGATATAAGCATTTCGAAGAAGTCCTATAGTTGATAAGCTATATAGTATAGTAAATATTCAGTTTCCTTCAAATAATATTTATCTTCAGATGGATGCAGACCTTTTCCAAACGAAGCAGTAAAAAAAGGTACTGAATTATATAATTATAATAACTAGAAAAAAGAAGCTTAGAAGAAAATGTGTCATAAGAGTCGATGGCATTCACGAGCTGTTTCGAAATATGCAAAAAAATAAAATCTGAAAAAAATGTAGATACTTGGAATCAGCTTAGGAGCAGCCGTATGAGAGGTGAGGTGTATGGGGAAGGCCTGTGGCTGTGTGTTCTTTCGATGAGAGCGAAACATAGATGTCGCTAGTGCGTAAGTAGAAAAAAGTGCTTAAGTAGCGTAGTAGAAAAAAGCAACCTGAGATATGAGTGCATAGGAAAAATTCGTGTTTAGATTCCTGTCCAGCAGTGGTGTAGGGGTCATAGCACGCAGCACAGATTGCTGAGGACCTGGGTTCGATTCCCAGTGCTGGTCTCTTTTTCTGGTTTTCCTGTGCCCATGTCTCAGTTTGTATTTTCGACATGGTAAATCTAAAATAATAAAAATACTGCGTACCAATCCCTTGTTTTTCTTGTTAAGAACTTTTAAAATGTAAAAAACACCAATATAAATTGAAGGCACAAGGGCTTTAAGTATACACCAAATAAAAAAAAGTTAGTAGCGACAACTTTCTATCGGTGTCTGCAATAACTTTAGGTGTTTCGGCTAGAAAACTCTTTGAAAAATACACCTCTTCGAATGACACTTTACTTTTTCTTATGTAGCTTTTTGTTTTTCGTTTTTGTACAATAAAGAGTATAAACAAACAAACATCGGTAAAAAAGGCAGCGGGTTGTTTTTTTAATACTTCTTTATCCCACCAATATTAATAAATGCGAAAGTTTGTAAGTCTGTTTACTTGTTACCATTTGACGTGTAAACAGCTAAACCAATTTAGATGGAATTCAGTATACAGATATTATTTTGAGTTGCCGGGAAGGACAAGATAGTTTTATCCCGGAAAATTGCCGCTTAGTGTTAACTACTATATTTACTTTTTCTATTTTTGAGATAGTCATTTACAACTAAGGACTTACGTATGTTAAAGAATAAAGAACATTATGCAATAAAGAATTTAAAAAATACCCTTCTTCTGGTATTTCAAACTGGTGTGGAACCAATTTGTCTATACTTAGATATGAACACCTTTATTCACCTGTATAAGTGCAAGAGGGGTTTTCCTTTAAGTTTCTTACCCATAACGTGCATAAAAGAGAATGCATCACCCCTTGGAGTGATAGATAAGTATTAGGTATGTGATAATGTCAGTAAATATGTAAAAGCAACGCCAAAAAATAAGAACGCTATCATCAAGATTAAATTTTCCCAGACTCTTCATTAGGCGGTAAACCGCTCTTAAAACAAAACTATGATCCTAAAACTTGAGCAACATTTTATGATCCCGCAAGTTTAAAACCGTATATATTATACTATCGCATTATTTTTGAAGAATCGCGCCACAAAAATCATGTTTTCGCCTCAGCACTCACCCTCGCTTTACGGCTTCATCGTGTACACACTACACTAGCGTTTTTGCGGCGTTTTTCGGCGGAGCGGGATCGCGGCGTATAGCACGCGGCACGCGGTACTTAAGTGTAGGGTTGTCCATAATTGGGTCATTATTCGATCGTTTCAACGGCCTTAATTTTCGAAGTGTTCTACCATGTCAACAAAAATGTGCTCACGTGCTCACGTAAATCAAACAACATTGTGACATTCAGGCACGTTAATTAGCGCTTACGCTTGCCACGTGCACTCTCCTCGCTGCCCCTGTCTACGAAGCTTGAGGTCCCGAGTTCAATTTCGGGTCGCGGCCAGACAATTTGTATGAAAAATCGAATGCTTGTTTTCAAGTCTTGGGTTTTTGATATGTATTCAAGTACTTCTGTTTATCCGACGCCTAGTACCAATAACACAAGCTTTGCTTACTTTGGGACTAGGTCAAATAGTGCCAAGTGTCCTATGGTATTTATTTATTTTATTTTTACCGTATTTTGTAATGTTTTAATTTTGTAATTTAAGACATCCTTCTGGCACTCGCGATACATACCCAGAGTCTAGTGCGAAGGCCGTAGAAAAGTCAAATGTATTGTTTTTTATTCAACTGTGTATTTTTGTATTTTTTGTGGACAGTGTAACTTTATTACTAAATAAAGTTATTTTTATTCTTATTCTTATTTATCACCGAGGCGGCACATAATCGCAGTAACATCACGGTGTGAACAAAAACGCTGGTGTACTCAGCCTTATGGCTTTTCATTGCAACCGCTTTACGACCGAATGTGATGGGTGCTTCTTAGTGTCTGAGTAACTGTTCTTTTGAGCCCAATATCGCGTGTTCTGCGGTAATTATAGAGCTCGCCTTCGTCTGCCGAATGGCGATGAATCATGTTCGTTCGTCTTAAGCCTTAGCCTTTCACACATGCGAGAAAAAAGTGTGAGTAGACTTACATTGCGGTGTTGTGATATTAAAGAGTTAATGTGATCGATCGAACGCGGCAATGTAATCTTATTTAATGTTATATAATAATGTGTCACTTTTTTAGGGCCTCGCACTGATTATGATGAAATCGAAGTCCTTAACGTTTCGTTGGCTGTCTGTCCACGCTTTAGACGAAAATGACGGCTTTGTCGGAGTCTTCTAGTAGGTACAGTCAGCATCAAAAGTAGCTATACACTTTCGTACTTTGTCGTTTTACAGCCACGTACTCAACACCATGCATAGATTGTCAATGTGACAGAGTAAAAAAGTGATCCGCTTTTTTGATGCTGACTGTACAAGAAATCAGCAATTTCAAAAATACAAATAATTTTTTTAGAAACCTACTAAAAAAGGTTTTTTTTTATATTGTACACTTAACCCTTAGTAAGGGATGTCGATGGATAGATAGTTCTTTCGAAAATATTACTACTTGTGAGAAATACCTACATTATAAGCATACTTATATAAAAGGTTTCCTTTCTTAGAAATAAACGAAGAAGATATTTATTCACAACCACAAAGACACAAAAATACAACATACTTAATTAACAAAAAAATTCAGCAAACAAATAAAACAAAATAATACAACAAAAAAAAATAACTATTTTGTGTTCCCCACAAATTGAAACGGCATAAACAAGTAAATAGTTCTTCAAAATAAACATAATAATGACTAATTAGTTTCGAAAATACAAACTGAGACATGGATGCACAGAAAAACCAGAAAAAGACTAGCGCTGGAATCGAAAGGTCAGCAAAGCGTGTAGGGGTAAAGCACGCAGCACAGATTGCTGAGGATATTCCCAGCTATCTCTTGGTGTGCATCCCCTCAAAATTTGGTATGGTTTCATATACAAAAGTAACAAATTTGGAGTTGAAATAGAAAATACAAAAAGATCCAAAAAAAATCATGACTTATTAGTTGGCACGAAACCCTATATTAACACACATACCCAACACACACACTTGGCTGATTCTACTTCCATATGAACAGTGGGCATTTTGGACGAAACATTTAAGTTAGAAAAGTTAAGAACCTTACAGACAGTTCCTATAGCTGTGTTGTACTTAAAAGATACAGTTTTACAAACTTTCAAAGAGCCCCTTCTTACGTTTTGAGTAGAAATTAATTCAAGATAAAAGTATCTGTAAAGAAATCACAAGAGCACTTAATGAAATTTCAAAAGCAAATTCGAAATGAGTTTCGAGAATATTAAAATATACATCTTATACCGCGTTTAATTAGCACTTTATTTCTTATTAAAACGGTGACAGAGACATTTGCATAACTTCAATGGTCTCTCTCACACCATTACGTGCACTTAAAATATTTAAACTGCACACATGCAACGACATGAGGCATGTTTCAAAAGTAATTTAACATTCGTCGTCTTATTTCTCTGCACATCTGACTGCCATTATGTCCCGAAGTTTATTCCCGAAATTATTTATTTAACCTTGAGCGAGCCGTGCATTATTGCATTTCGAAAGGGTCAATGGTGAGACGGTTGGCATGAAGAAACCTGTGGCATATACATTGAGGGACTAATATCCAGTTTCATATTTCATACGTTTTAGGGTTGCGTCATCCGAGTGACAAAACGGAGCCCAAGGGTCACTCATATTTCTGTCTGCCTGTCACAAGAAATTTGCTGCTTTCGATAACTTAGTGGTTTGAACTAAGGTCTATAGAGAGACGTGAGAGGGTCTTGGTTCCAATCCAAGCCATCGTATCTGAGTTTTTTAGCATTTAAAAAATACCCTGGGTTAATTAAATAATGTATGTCTAAGAGTAGTTAAAATAAAGGATAAAACTTGATTAATTTTTTGACAGTTTCTTCTTAATAGAAGTTTTTAGAATCGGGGTGTAGATTGTTCCACACTCATAAGCGTTAGCGGTAGTATCATGGCCTAAATTAAAATAAGGTATTTTCGGAAATGTACCTAGGTAATTTCAAGTAATGTGTCTTCAAAAATTGGTCCCCTGATCTGTTCTGTAGAAATCACAAGCACTTGACGCCTGAAATTAAAATGAGTTTCAGAATAGATTTTTATGTCACCAGTTTCGTTTTAAACGAATACAGATTGTAAATCTTGTCGCTTTGCAGACGTCGCGCAATTGGAAACACCTTTACACAGTACACAGAACTTGCTGAGAAATATGCGTTGAATATTTACAATTTGATATAATTATCAATATAAAGTATGAAATTACAATACAACGTATTTCATGATCGATCGTCATTCTGATCATAGCAGAGTACCTAACTTGCACGGTTTTTGTTATGCAGGACTAAACTGGGCTAAACAAGCATCTCAAATGCATCGGCGCTAAAATATTTAACATTATTGAGGGGAGACGCCACAATAGAGAGATTTCTTTCTCCTGGGACCCGAATTCAGTAGTGTTGGAAGTTGTATTTATGCATCTGAGTTAGAAACTTAAATAGCACAATGTAGAACGTGAACGGCGTCACCTCTTATCCGCCAGCAACTCATGTGTTCCACGACTCGTGGATCTTCTTTTCGATGACTACCACTACTGTATTCGATGAGTACTAGGGTCGCCACACGATACCAGACACTATACACGCTGTCAATTGGGCCTATAGCGCTTTAACGTTTTTTTTTTAGAACGGACTGTTGCTGCGCTTCTCATAGTTTTTACAGCCATTTTGGAGAGGGCGAGCCAGATGGGCTGCTCAGCTAAGAAGATTTTACTTAGCAGGCCAAATGGGGAAGGGCTTTCTCCAACGGTGGAAATCTTACGGCTGATATGATGATGATGATGATGCCAAAAGATGCTAGTGGCCTATTCAGCAAATCTTGGATTTAATCACTAGAGAAGATTAAAGCTAGCAATCAAATTGAAATAATTGAGTTTGGTTGTGTTGACATGAACGCATTCGAGATGGTCTTTTGTGTCAAAAATGTGCACTAAAGTATCTGTTCTTAGATATTTGACGCTGTAATGCAAAATCTAACATTGAAGTCAGTAACAAATATCCAAGCACTGTTACAACTGTAGATAACAAATGAAAGTTATTCAAACAAGTCAAAGTATCTGTAGACTGCGGCGGGCTCCGTCGGGGGCGTCTATTCCTGTGCCTGACATCGCTCCAGGACATATCTTTGTTAAGGACATTAGAGCATCTTGTAATTACGCTCAAAATATAAATCTCCGCGCCAAAACCCTCGTCGCAATCAATTAAGATTGTACCCGTTAAGTCAATTGCTAAGCGGACGAAAATAAACTTAGTGCTCGCATGATTTATATTGAAGTCATCTTCTACATGTGTTTTTGTAATGGTTTATGACACAATAAAAGTATTAGAGTTTTGTACTCACTTTAGTAAGTACTAAAACCAATTATGGACCGAAACTAATTGCAGTGTACGGGGTCGGAGGAGTCAATTACCAACAAACCAATAACTAAAATTACGATATAAACTTACTGTTAATTCAGAAACCTTAGTTTATAAAACGATCACCTATACACATATAAATATTTATACCTACTGCAAATCAATAAACAATAAAAATGAATCAATCTTAAAGATAAAAAACTTTAGTACTCCGTTCTTTTTTATTTGGCGGTTTGTGTATAAATTAGGTAGTATTTTTGCTTCTGACATTATGGAACCCTCACCGCGCGAGCTCTACACGCACTTGGCCAGTTTTTATAAAACTATGTCACAGATCTATAAGAAAAATCAGACATTCTTTTGATTTGATAGAGTCGAATCGGAGATATCTTCATTTTATAACACTTCCTAAAGCTTGGTTGAGGATCACTCATCATTTCATCATTAACTATACCATTAATAAGTGTAAGCTCATTACCATTCTTTTCTTTTATCAGGCCGACGCTTGTTTGTCTCTCACGAGAGGATATTTATCATCGTCTTCTCCAAACAAACACAAGCAGTCGTGAATCCATTTCGTCACTCAGCACATCTTTCGATTCGGGCTCTGACGCAACTCCTGCAGACAAAGAAACGACCGAAAAATAATATTTTCTCAGTTTGGGATTACGCGACACGCCTGTCATGGTTTGAGATTTACACCATATCTGTCAGGATGGAGACAAAGCCGCCTTGTGGTGTTGGGGCGCATGATGTCATACACCAGGAGTGAACAGCTACACTAATTAATAGACCGACTTTTACGACCCGTCGTGGTAATATCTGGAATCAGTTTTCAAAGAAAAATAAGAAATACGACAGCGAAGTTTATGGCCCGTTCTTTATGTGAAACCAAAGTATAAATTACTGCGAGCTAAAGCTTTGTTAGCGTCAAAATAAACTCTAGGCAAAAATTAAGTTTAAATGCGAAACCCAAAGTGGATTAGACTGCCTTTCTATTGTAAATGTTCGTTATTTTTTCGACGTCCTCATCAACCTTGTCCGAATTCTAATTAACTATCTACTGTGTGTTCGAGTAAAATAAAGTTAGCGTTACGTTCTTAATTTAGCTTAAACACAAAGGCTAACGTATATAAAATTCCACGAACGAGCTTAAACATACGGGTACGAGTGTCAAGTTCATATTATTTCTATACCTACTAATAAGCATGAATATTTAGAAACTTTGGTAACATTCAGTTCTATACTACTAATATTATGTGTGTTTGTTGCTTTTTCTTGCTAAAGCGGCTGGACTGATCTATATGAAATTTGGTTCGTATATAGTTGGGTCTTTGGAATAGCTTCTAGGCTAGGCTATTTTAAGTACACATCGCACATCTAGATCGAAAGGGCATCGACTCAAAATAATACAGCAATTTAATCTTAAATTTTCAACTGCTTAGTTTAGAGACAAGAATTCTGCATGACTGTTCATAATGCAACTTAAATGAAAATCACAATAGAAGCTTGTACGATCACAAAGCCAAATACAATCTTAATTATTAAAGTTTTGATTACAACTTGCAATAAATCATTGAAGTAGACAACCGGTCGGTAGTTCAGTATCATTTAGATCCACGAGCCGAGATCGTGCTTGAAAATCCTATGTCGCGGCTGCTCGTATCAAGATGGTGTTGACAAAATCGTGGCCAACGGATTACGTGTCAATGGAACTAGCTAGGTATTTTATTAGCTAAATGAAAATAAGATTAAAATTGAGATATTATTTAGTTTTGTTGTCAGGTAGGTTTCTAAATATTGAATGTTAAAACTCGGCAGTGAAATTAAATACCTCAACTAATTATTCAAATACATTATAAGTTAGTACCAACTGAGATTAGCTCACGATATTTAATAACTAAAATAATTTCCTTGCTCACCGGCACTTACGATAAGCTAAGCTTTTGCAAAATATGCTGTTCATGCAGTTCCTCCACCTCACACTGTAGAACACACACAAATCAACACAAACCCATCTACACCACTACCAACTACACTGACGCGTTTCGAACTCAACCGAGCTTCATTTCAGATGACACAACCCGTACACCATGCTACCAGTTGTTAGATTAACAAACGATATTTACTTAAAACAGCTTGATGTTAATGTAATGTGCCCTAAAACAGCGTTAGTCAAGTTCGTTCCGACAATGGGTTTAATTAATACAGATTTATTGACTCAACTACGAATTAACGTAGTAGTGTCAGTTCGACACTTTTGGAATGTATTCGTTATCAAGATGAAATAAAAAATATTTTTATACCGTTTGTTTTTAACATTTTGCGTATCTGTCTAGCCTTTAACCATGTGTGTGCAGTGATGACATTATGGATCGAGACGTGGTGCTTTACTTTAGGCCTTATAAATAGGCTCAGAGTTGCTCAGCGAGCTTGGAGAGAGCTATGCTTGGGTTTCTCTACGGGACCAATCAGAATGAAGAGATACGTAGAAGAAAGGGTACGACTAGCCAAGCGAATCAGCTCTTTGAATGGCAATGGCGGGCCATATAGCACGGAGTGAGAAAATTCTCGAGTTAGCCGCGGATCGGCAAGCGCAGCGTAGGAGTAACAAGATATGGATGACTGGTTAAAGCCCAGGTTTACGGTGATGCACGCTGAAACCGAAGCAACTGATCTGTGAGGCCTATGTCAACAGTGGACGTCCTCGGCTGAGATGATTGATGATGTTGAGATGTATCTATCTAAACTAAACGAAACCTTCTCGCTTCAGTCTAACTATACCTGACCCCGGAAAGTTAACGCTCCAATATTAAGGAACTAAAATCCATTTAGAGGTTGTTGAGGGAAAATAAATCAGAGACGCCGACGTTCGTCGAACTCCGAAGTTGGAACAATCGGAGCGAAAGTAAAATTAAATCGAGGGCTGGAGGCCCGGGCTTGGCTGGGAATCGCGGTCATAGAGTACGGGGACAGATGACGCATTTAAAATGCTTTTTATATTCTTCTTCTTCTTAAAGTGGAATGGTCGTTACTGGAGGTTGGGCCGATATCTCTGAAAATGTATCCCTATTTTGAGCATTCGGAACAGTTGCTCTGTACTGCTGATCCCAGCCATGATTTCCAGGGCGCCGTTATCCAGGCCCCTCTCCCCCACTGGGCACTTGGGATTGGGGTTCCCTAGTCCCACAGATTACCCCCTCTCTGTGCCTTGTCCCTACTCCATTACCAAACGATAACCTATAGCTAAATAGTGCTTTATTATGGTCATAGGGACCCCATTATCCTAATGTGCCCAGGGCCTCTAATAAGTTAAAGACAGCCCTTCGGTTTTCCCTGTACTTTGCCCACTAATATGCTGCAGTAGCTGATATCTGTCATGACGCAGTACATGCTCAAGAGCAACAGTATTTTTTTTGATTCAATCAGAAAAAGAATTCATAGTTACGATAAAGTTGACAGTAGTGGGAAACATATCCATTGTGATTCGCAATGGACCTGTCACATGCATGCTCACATGTCGTTCGATAGATGTATGGTCCATTCTTGTTGTTCTTATATCCTTAACGAGTCGTTTTTTTCGATGTCATAAAAGTACCGTAGTATTTGGTTTTAAGTTATCATATTAATTTACTAAATACTTAAAACTTACTTAGAACAAATGAACAAACTTGCCACTTCATCCGGAATTACTAGTTTAAAATAAAATAATACTTACTTACAAAAAACAAACAGTATTCTGGGAATAAATGCGAAAGTTTATGTGTATGTGTGTGTGTGTGTGTGTGGTGTGTGTGTGTGTGTGTGTGTGTGTGTGTGTGTGTGTGTGTTTTTATTTATTTTGTTATTTCTCCACGCTTAAACGACGACGGATTTGGACGAAATTTGGTATGTAGATAGCTGGAGATTTGAAATAATACATAGGCTTAAATACTTTTTAATTCCGATATTCCCACGGGATCAGGATATAATCTCAAAATGTCAATTGCTAGGTTCATTTCAACAGTAACTGCTGGTTCTAATCATTTACGCGTGTGAAGTGTGATTAACACTAGTAAAAGAAGAAGCAAGAAAGCACTATTATTCCACTTGCTCGTGAGCAAAGGTTTTCTTTTCCATTAATGAATATTAATCATTCTCATAACTAAAATAAAGAACCCTTGAGTGAAAATATGTTTTCCAGGATTCGTTCGTTTTAGCCTCGTTATATCCAAATTCTTACACTCCTTTGTTTTTAAATACGAGTAAAACCTGTTTTACATGGCTCAAGCAGTTTACAATTAGCCTGTTGTTATATCAATCATCGTGTTTTGTGTCGAGGCACGTCTCACGTAATGTGAGCATTACGTTTAACATTAGCGTCTGCCGTGAGTTAAATATTTCTTGCATGTTGTTACGTTATGTACTGAGACATAAAAAAAAACATCGAAAAATACCTTTTTAACTTCTCATTTCCCATAAAGTGCGTATTTATGCTGGGCGTCGGCTAAAATGAAAAAATGAGTTATTATGCTCTAGCGCATAAAATTAAAATCTTCGTGTAAGACCTATATTTAGCCAAATTAGCGCCAACAGCTACGAACTTTGATGATGATGATCCGACCAATTTCGGCCATGGCGGCCACTTCGACTCCTAATTATTTGTTTGGCGCTCATTCGCTCTAGAAATGTATAAAAAAAGTTTTAATTCTATACAATACGAGTACAATAAGTACCATAATTCAACACAAAAAAGACGCGTTTGAACGACGAAGTTAGTAACAATTAATTTCAATGTGAGTACTCGCAAATCGAATCGCAAAAACATTTATAGCTTCCAAATTCAATTCAAGTTTTTATTGAAACTTTTTAAAGTATATAAATATGGCAAGATACATAAAAATATGTATACATCTTTTTCTTGGTGTTTATTTAGTCGCAACATTTTTTTTCAGTAGTAACATTGAATGGAACATCTGTTTTTACGCCGTATGTTATCTGTAACTCGACTCTCTTAACATCTACCCAACGAATTCTTTTTACTTCTAACAAGTTTGTAGGAGTCTCGAACGTTTGTCACATGGAGTGGACCGGGATCTCCAGTTACCAACTCCTAGATAGCTACGTGTTCGTATTTTGCGTGCAATCTACTAAGTTTAACAATTCTTTTTGAGTGAAGTTCCATACAAACTTTATAGTAAATGCGTTGCTAAATAATAAATAAATGGACGAATGGAAAGGTTTTCTATTTAGTTTAATTGTAAGTTTGTTGTTTCGTTCTTTTTACTTTGGAGAATACGAGTCGGATATTTTTTAGCTATCAACGGCTAAATAAAACAAATAGTGTTTGTCTTCAACCTCGTCATTGACGGTATGATCGATAGCTCGATGGAGCTAAGTCAATTGAATTTTAAGAAATAAAACTCCATCCACTAAAATGCAACTAGAGCTTACCCGCGGCTTCGCACACGTAAACTATTCGGTCTGGTAGTTGAACTACCGGGATTTTACAAATTTCCCTGGGGAATTTCCAAAATTTATATCATGGTCTACACTGAGGTATTATGTTAAAATAGCTGTCCAAAATTTTAAAAATCTAAACCCAGCAGTTGAAATTTAAGATTTATCCCTATCCCGTGGGAATATTGGAATAAAAAGTAGCCTATGTGTTATTCCAGAGGTCCAGCTACCTAACATACCAAATTTCATGACTCTAAGCCAGCGGTTGTTATTTTCGAGATTTTATCCCTATCCCAAGGAATATCGGGATAAAAAGTATCATCATCATCCCAGCCTATATACGTCCCACTGTGGGCACAGGCCTCCTATCAGAACAAGAGGGCTTGGGCCATAGTTCCCACGCGGGCCCAGTGCGGATTGGGAACTTCGCACGAACCATTGAATTCGCTTCGCAGGTTTGTGCAGGTTTCCTCACGAGTTTTCCTTCACCGCAAAGCTCGTGGTAAATTTCAATGTAATTCCGCACATGAATTTCGAAAAACTCAGAGGTGCGAGCCGGGATTCAACTCAACGACCCTCTGCTTGAGAGGCGATAGGTCAAAACCATAGGTACCACGGCTTCCTATAAAAAGTATAACTATGTTTAATCCAGATAAACTACTTTTTCCCAAATTTCATCCAAATCCGTCAAACCATTTCAGCGTGAAGAAGTAACAAACTTAATCACTCACTTACAAACTTCGCATTTATGATATTATTAGGATTCAAATTTAACTATTTTATAGCTTTAATTTACTAGTTCGGACTCGAAACAGAACATGGTTTTATTTTCTTTCTCATATGAATCTTTAATGTACTGTAGGTACTCGTAATTATAATTTATTCCTTACAAATTGTAATTATAGCAAAACATTTGTTCAATTTCGCCTGTGAAAATTTTTGTCGCTATCACAGAAACTAAACAATTTTGGAACAAAAGTATTCTGTCTTTAGTTCCCAGCGTCTCAAACACTTGCCAAATTTGACTTTATACCGGTCAGTTCATCCGTGTAAAGGCGCAGGCAAAGAGCCGGGTCACTTTCTCATTAATAATAAGTACAAAATTAGTATTAGAAGGATATGTTAAAAAATAGGTACTGCTGCTTAGGTAGGTATTATTTCTTAATTTTATTAGCATAAATAGACAAATATAAAATCACAAAAAACACATAACATAAAACCCATAAGTCAAAAACCTTGGTCATAGGACCTAATTAAAAAAAAAAAAAGATACATTTAGTGTACCACATAGTTTCAAGTACATTAAGGGGTTTGCTCCTGGTTAGCTCATGAGCAATGTCCCGTTAGATGGCGCTGTTATCAATAGTTCCTTTTTTCAGGTTTTTTTCGTAAATTATGAAGAATTATTTCACCAAAAACTAATGGCGGGAGTATCTAAGCGTAACCGATTTTTTGACCCACACTCGAAATGAAATATTCCGCCAAAGCCGCAAACGAGGTGCTTTACTTTGAACGTCAATTGCGGCCGTATACGGACACTAGGAGCTCACGCACACACTCAAATAGACAGCGCCAGCTAGCGAAAGTCTATTGCGACACTTAGCTACCCGATCGGGGTACTCCTTCGAGTAATATTCACATTTTTTTATCGAGTCACGAAATTTTGTACCAACTGTACTTTACTCGAAAATTTTACTACGATCTATAAAATTTATAAGTATTTTATTGATAATTAGAAGCAGGGTCTTGGATAACTGTTCGCATATTATAATACGAGCCAAACGCCTTTCAAGTGTTCATAATATGTGTACGATAAATTGAGAAATTACCGAGATTCTGACCACGGTTTCTTGTCTTGGTTGATGGTCTTGCTATTATTCAGGTTATATTTATAGTTACTTTTCGTAGTTACTACTCTTGCTAATGTGGTCATGGTCGTCGGTTGAAAATCGGTAGCAAATGTACAGGACGAGTTTCTTGGGAAAATAGTGCGGTGGTTTGTCCTTACCTTCCACGCCGCAGAGCTGGAGTTTGGAATTCGTAGTTGGCAATAGAGAGCGCTGCCACCAGGGCTTTTAGTCACCTTGTACGACACGCACAGGAATGCACAGGCAATCAAGTTTATCAAGGGCATCCGTAAGGCCAAAGTCTCTTAAGACACTGTTACACATGTTCTTTAGTAGCAAGAAAGCATGCTACTATTGAGCAAATGCTAGCTAGTAGCATGTGTGAACAGGACATGCTACTATCGAGCATGCTTATTAGTGGCAAGCTCGAGACGGGGTGGAAGGGGGAAAGGTAATAAGCAGTGTGAACGCGTTTGCTTCAGTCCATGAGCATGCTCATAAGCATTCTTATAAGCATGCTAGTAACGAGCATGTGTAACAGTGCCTTTAGACATACCTAATATTTTATGAACAGTGATTCGTGTAAGCTCTTTCTATCAAAAGAGGTAATAAAAAGCATACAGAGTTTACAACCCTAATTATCATCATCATCATCACTCAATTTCTGTGGTAAGACTTTTGGTAGAGAATAAGTAATCATAAGCTGCTAATATCAATTATTAATAAGTTGCTAACCATGAAAAGAGTTGACGAAGAGTTTATCTAGGCTTCTGCATCTGGATTTCTCAGTTCGTATATATAATTACTAGCTTTATCCCGCGGCTTCGCTCCCGTTGAAGAAAAAAATCTATTCTGTAGTGTAGGTATTCGAATTCAAAAAAAAAACTTCTTGCACCTCTGCGATCCTCAAGGAGTATTCCATAATTCCAAACGTATGTTTGCCAAATCTCATGCATTTTTAGGCCATGTTTTGCCTTTATAGGTATAAATAAATACTTACGAAATACTTACATAACAGCAAAAGTTCACCCACTCGCCGATAACTGGTATCAAATTGCGGTAAAAAATTATCCCGTGCTAATTTTGTACCTACATATCTCTATAAATTGATTTTGTTAGGATAATCATAACCGATGTTTTGGCACAATCATCAGAAGACTACGAGCAGTTCCAAAATCATCTACACTCCCTTTGTTACCTTCGAGTCGAAAACAGTTGTCAATTCGTATCATATAACTACCTATTGTAAGTATTATCTGCTAGGATTTTTTTCCGATCCAGCAGGCTTGTAGTCGTGCGTACTGGATTATTGGCAGTGCTTCCTTTGGATGTTCGTGCGATGGAACTACTGCGTTTTTTTGCATTAGTTCCTTTACAAGACTAGAAGGAAAAACTGCGTTTATTTTTTTGCCTTTGTTCCTTTCGCAGTAGCATCTTCAGTTCTTGCAAAGGTACAAAGGCGGAAAAATAACGCAGTTCTTTCTTCAAGGTCTTGTGAAGGAACTAGAACTACCGCAAATAGTCCGTCGTATTTGCAGACTACGGGCACGTTCAGTTTAGCTGACACGTCATCATCGGAGACAGATGTTGCATCAAACCTAATTCGAAGCAGTCAAGCTCATAGGTAGCTGAACAGTTTGGTACTTTGTCACAGCAAGCTAAAGTGCTAAAATGAGCATTTCTAAAAAAGTTTGTACATTTGATTTGCGACTCCGATTTGGGAAAAATTTGCATACAAACCAATTGGGACATTTTGAGAGACTATGTTATTACGACTCAGTATCGTTCACTCTATATACCTGCAATTTTTTATCACAAATAGGAGTCGCAAATCAAATGTACAAACTTTATTTAGAAATGCTCAAATAGTTTTTTCACACCTCTCCTTCAGAAAAGTAACTTTTCCTCCCTACAGAGAGGGAGCAAAGTGCAATTTTTCTGTTCAAGGCTTTTCTAAGTGTTATATTGCAAATACAATTTTTTTAAGTTGATAATTGGAAAGCCGCGTCATTTTCTATACCAATTTGCTCCCTTGTGTCACAAATAACTATTGTGTCACAAGGGAGCAAAATGGTGTATTTACGGTGAGGGCGTACATTGAATCCAGAATGTAGCGAAGGATTCTAAAGTAGAATCCTGAGCGTAATGAGGGATTCAAGTGTAAACGCACAAGATGAAAATAATTTTGCTCCCGAGTCGCTCATACAACTTTTCACACCGAGCATTAAGAAAAACGAAAAAAGTAAATTCTAAATATTATTAAAGAACAACCAGCATAGAAAATGGCGTGGCTTTACAATTATCAACTTCAAAAAATTGCATTTGCAATAAAATACTTAGAAAAGCCTTGAACAGAAAAGTTCCACTTTGCTCCCTCTCTTCAGGGAGGAAAAGTTACTTTTCTGAAGGAGAGGTGTGAAAATAACTATACATGTCCTCAAATACTAACAGTAAAAAGGGAATGTATTTACTTTGCTACTTTTTGAGCGCTCTTTGCCTGTAGGATCTACGGCTAACTAGTCTGGTTGACCGGGCAGTGGGTATAATTAATTTGTAATTTTCCCGCTGGTACAGTAAACTCATATCCCAAAAATCATGCCAAATATTATGCATTATAAATCAAGTAACTATTTTGGAAACAATATATTTTTAGTCACGAGTAATATTTACCTCGACGTTTCGGCAACATTACAGTGGCCGTGGTCACGGGTAGACTGAAGTGTGGGGTGACAAATAAAAATGACCAAGTGCGGGTAGTTCGAAGGACTCGCTCTGCTAGGCAGACCCCACACTTCAGTCTACTCGTGACCACGGCCACTGTAATGTTACCGAAACATCAAGGTAAATATTACTCGTGTGTGTTAGCGTGATAAGTCCTGTGCGTGGTATTTTGATTAATTCCAGTTTCTTTTAATTATTTTGTTGCTCTATTCCTCTCATCTGTCCGAGCACGCGAGCAGGCTGCAATTACCAGGCCCATCACTGCCGTTCCGCCTGTGACAGTTGCAGTTCAACCATACAATCTTTTCTTTGGGGTAAGTAAAATGCAGTATGTCGCATTAGACAGCGTTTGAGAATAATTATCAGGATCAGGGGGTCAGGTCTGCTAGTGAACAACGTCGGCATTAGATTCAGCTAATACTTTGAGAACAAAAAAAAGGTATAAACTGTGATACAAGTTAAATATGCCCGCTGTCCAGTTAATCAACAAGCCAACCGTACCACTAGCAAATAATTTTTTTTGAGCTAGACTGTTAGTCAGTTTCTAGAAACTACAGTATTTAATTTTGCCCTAGGTTTCTCTGCTGTCAACCGTGCGGCACAGTTAGATATGTGATACGTTCCTACATAAAATAATAACATGCAGTACACGCCCTCCTCCACCTCCCTCGTCCTACATGAAATAATATATATATCACACAATACCTAATAATAGTTATATAGTAGGTATTTGTGACAGCTAGTCGAGCTTGTGTGACATATACTATACATGCATAATAATATATTGTTTTACATGGAAGAGAAAGAGAGCGAGCGTGTATGTAAATTTATTGTATAGATCTTTCACATGGACGTAGTTGTGGGGCACGGTTCGTAGCGAAGAAGTAAAGTAAAAAATATTGTTATCAATTTATATGAGGTTCCGCAAATTAACAAGTTCTCTGTCCCGAAGCAATGTGCAGCGTTCTTTTGACACGTCGCCATAGTAATGATAAGGTAATATAATATTCCCGTAGCAATTTTCATTGTTTATCTAAATGTGGTTCAAGAATAAAAATAATTATTATAATGTATGTAATAAAGTTTATTATTTATTGAAAGAACAACTCCATTATTTACATCACTGGTTATATAGCACATGTGCCTCATGGACGTACCAGTAAAGCCACGCATCAAGGGTCAAGGAGCCTGGTAACACCGAAACCACTCAATTATTCAAGTATTTAATTCGTTCATCTCTATCCACTCAAGACAAGATAGATATACAATCGAACCAATCAAAAATATCACATACTATTACACGTCTTTCTAGGTCAGAATAAAAGTATGTGAAACACATTTTTGAAGCATTATATACACCACGTTGTTCCGGGGGGTCAATAGTTTGAGCGGCCCATTTAGTGAACGGCATGTCATCGTCTACTAAAAGTACAATTTATATGATATTGGAAAAATTGGAATGGAAGGTGTCCGTTATCTCACTCCATATCTCGGTAATGCTGTATGCGGCATCCTATAACGCCATAGCCCACTCCATGTGAATTACTGTCCGGATCTGGCAACTGTAGAGGCCTGTCCGCTAGCACATCCTTATAGTGTATTAGGGGATAGACCTCCAAAGTTCTGCTCATCTCATCTATATTAGATATGTTGGCTGTGGTCCCATGCCTTTCAAATGACCGGGTCCAGATGGGTTCGTGATCGAAAATCTGAACCAGCTATTACAATAATAAGTAAAGACCTTTATTTCGGACAATATGGCCCAGATTTCATTCAAAACATTTCAGTCAAGCATATTGAGTGATTTTGAAAATTGACAAATTTGAAATTTGGGACACTAGATTGGATGAAAATTAATGTACAGCCAATAAGACAGTTTTGACCAACCTAACTTCTATACTTACTTAGTGCCTATAATGTAATGCAAACTCAAAATCAAACATTATTATGATGCCACTATAATGAAAGCAGTGACGCGAAAGATACAATTTGTAAGCGGAGATCTTATAAAACTAGCTACTAGCCGCGTGCACCTACCATGCAATAGTCCTAAATACAAAAGTCAAGGTACCAGAAGCTTAAAAATATATAATTTGTAATAATAGTTACACATAATTAAAAAAAAGTAAGCTCACAATAAAAAATTATCAATATATGAGCTTATACAATTCTTCTGATTTTGGTTCTTGATTCTGGGTATCTGTATGCGAGATTGTCATTTTACACGAGTTTCCTTTTCTTCTGTAAGGCAACCTGACAGTTCAGTAGCAATGACACTCGAAAACGAACGCCATACTACCTACTACTGTTATCGCGGCCGGCTCAGTCAAGAATGTCTCTAAAGCTAGACATGAGCAAAGTCTAAACATGAGTGATATTATTATCGATATGGATAGTCAATATTTAGTCATCCTGTGACATAGAGCATAACACCAACTCGTTTGTTAAAAAAATTGAACATATAATAATTCTACTATTTTTCTACTACAATGTTTATGTTTCACGTAGAAGAAGATTAAAACTATCGCGAAAAGACTTGTGCTAGCACGTTACTAGTGACAAAACAATAAATAAGTTTCGGAATAAGATGTCAAGTAAATATATCGATCTATGCGATCTCCAGGGTGAGACAGCTTCGAAGTTGAGTGTCATACTTCCTGGCGGTGACATGGTGTCGCATGGAATTCACTCATATCAAAAAATTTAGGTACATGAAAAACTTATTAACAAAAAATGGAACCGACTAAAAAAAAAAAAAAAAAAAAATTCTACTAGTTTGAAGTACTTTCTGGCGGGCGCTATCTTTTTCACTATGAAGCAGTCTGCTTTTCAAATTTCTTGTAAATCAGAAAAAACGTACGAAATTGTACGCTTATAGATTCTTCGGTTACGATAACTTATATGAAAACATGTTTTTGTCAAAAATGGTATGAAATGTTGCCAATACAACATCAAAAACGTCGCAGAAAGTAACGCATCACGGAGACTAGGCTAAGTATCCAGGAAGTAACCTCGTACTGTCCAGTAAGTAAATATGTAATATGACAGTAACGGGCTCCTTAAAAATTTTGAAAAAAGCACGCGGGCCATTTACATCACCATCATCAACATCATTTTTATCACCTAAATTATTTACATCCACTACATCATCATCGTCATCATCACTATCATCATTATCATCATCAGCATCACCATCATCATATACCTCCATAATCATCACCATCGCATCACTATCGACCATCATCATACTCATCATCATCATCATTATTATTATCATCAGCATCACCATCATCATAAACCTCCAAATTAATCACCATCGCATCACTATCAACCATCGTCATATTAATCATCACCATCATCACGATCATCATTGCCATTGCCATCAATTATCATCAACATCGTCATCATCGTCATCATCATCACTATCACCGTCACCATCAATCATCACCATCCTCACCATCATCATCATCATCACCATCCTCACCATCATCATCATCATCATCATCACATCGAAATCACCGTCATTATCATCACCATCATCATAATTTTTCATCATCATCAATTTTGTACAAAAGTTCAAACACGAAGGGATAGAGACTAGGTCATAAAGTATAAACTTATTTGATTGAGTCATATTAATAACTTCAACGTTTTCCTTTGCCACTCCGCAAACACAAGTGCAAGACAACTGTGTTTCTGCGACACATGTGTGTGTGTGTCATGCAGAAATCCTCAATAATGCACTTTCATAAAAAGTCAAATTACATATGGTAAAGGCCTAACAAATAAACATTAATGTCGTAAGATATTTAGATATTTTGGTTGTTTTTTTTCTGTGAATATTTAATCGTCACTCAGAACACCAGAACACACATACATACAGAGCAGCAAATTCACGAGCTGCATGACAGTCATGTAACACCATTAAATAATTTACCTACATACATAAACACAATTTAAAATCCTTCAATTATTGGTCGTTCGTTTTCTGTTATAAATAGAAGACTATTTTTTTTGGTACTATAAAACCGTCCAATTTTGCCCTTGATATTTATTTTGCCCGCGGAGTTAAATATAAGCTGTAACAAAAAGGCCTTAGCAGGATAAAAAAAGGTCCAGTTCGAGTCGGACTCGTACATACGAAGGGTTCCGTACGTACAATGTTTTTAAAACAGTTCACTAATAGTTTTAGCAACGCCTAGTAACCAAAAAACGCTGGGAAAAAACACGTTTCTTGTAAGACAACTCCATTTATTTTTTAATTTTACTTACATTATTATTAGTATTTGTTGTTATGGAGGCCACAGTAATACCTACATAATCTGTCAACATTTCAAGTGTCTAGCACACACAAACATGTATGCCTAAATGGGGTATGCAAAGCACACGAAACTTTACAGCTTCGGAGCCACTTTTAGCAATTTTAGGTTTTAAGTTTGACAAAAACGGTACAATAGTGACAGGTTGCTAGCCTATGGCCTACGGTCCTCAGTCGCCTCTTACGACATCCACGGAAGAAATGGAGAGGTCTAATTCTAACCCGACATCACACGGGTAGCTATTACAGCTCAAGAAATAAAGCCCTGTGACAGACGGATGGACAGATAGACAGACAGACAGACAGACAGCAGAGTCTCAGCAATAGGGTCCCGTTGGCACCCTTTGGGTACGGAACCCTAAAAAGAAGAAGTAACTCCCGTCAGGAATAAAGAAATATTCTAATATCGAGGGAAAAGAAAAGATTTATTCGTGACAAAAGGGAAAAAAATGCACAAAAATTATTTAGAAATGTGCATGTCACAAAGTGGTCACAAATCAGTCAATTTTGTTTTATTTCAGATATTTAAAAAAATGACAACTTGGGCAAAGTTATCTCAAAAGTCAAAGTTGTACGGTTTTATAGTACTTTATATATAATGTACCTCATCATCTGAAATTACTGTAGTTTCATTCAACAAATAAAAACTACATACCTGTTGGTATTCTTGTTTTTAGAATCTCCACTAAAATTTCCACCCACGGAACGCTAAAAGAAAGATGCCTACGAAGACTTTATTTCATTGTGTACATCATATTTATTTAGAACAAACTTTTTAACACAGCGTTAATAAATAAATCTAATCAGTCGGATATTCCTAAATTTCTTGCATATCAACATTAAACGTTTCTTCTTTTCTTCACCTTGAATATTGCATGACAGCACCATGGCTACTTTCGCAATATAATGATTCCAGGCAAAGTTATATGCAGTTAGTTAGCATTGAATCTGAAAGGAATTGTGCATTAATAAATACAGAAATAGTATTAGCAGACAGACTATAAGATACTTAGGTGGAGGAATCAAGTGACCGATGCCTTTTAGTTACAGCATAAGGACGTAAATCAGACTATCAGTAGGTAAATTCCCTAATGTACATACTGTTGCACGCAACTCTGTCCGCGTAGAATTCGTTTATAGCTATTCCGCGGGAATTATGTGATTAAAAAAAACTACCCTATGTTTTTCTACGGGACTCAAACTATCTGTATCCCAAATTTCATCCTAATCGGTTCAACGATTTAGACGTGAAAAGGTAATAAAGAAATAAACAAACAGACTAACAAACTTTCGCATTTATAATATGAGTGGGATTATTGTCTTATTTTAAGTCATCATCATCATCATCATCATTATCGGCCTATCTTAGCCCACTACTGGACATAGGCGTCTCCAATTGCACGCCACTGAGCACGATCCTCGGCCACTCTCATCCAGTTACTGTCAGCCACCCAGTGAAGATCATCGCTCCACCTAGTCTGAGGGCGTCCCACGCCACGCTAGGCTTTTACTCGTTTACCCTAGCAGTTATCGGTTCTTCGGCTGATATGGCCGGCCCACTGCCACTTCAGTTTGCTTCAGTTTTAAGTAATCCTATAGAAATAGACGGACGGACAGCGTAATATCAAACTATCTGAACTAAGTCTTTGTGACAAAGTTTCTCCATGTCTTTCATTGAATAAAGTAAGAATTCGGCAGCGATGACATACGACCATCATCATCATCATCATCACCATCATCATCGTCATTAAGATCGGTTTGTAAACAATACTTATCTTTTTCAAAATATCCTGATATTGAATTTAGATTTTTGCTATTCCTTTCTGCCTGCATGTCAATTTACAGAGATTAGTGATATGGAGATAGAGTTGTAAAATTAAATATATAACATTGAATTCCATGCTACCTACCCTGGGTATTAAAAATAAACTGGCCAGTCGGATTCGCGCACGATGTCTTCCGTACCATTATCTATACAACATTAGACATAAGCAAAAAAAAAACGGCCAGAAAAACAAGTTTATTGTATGGAAGTCCTCCTTAAATATTTGTTTTATTTTAATTTATTTATTTATTTTTAAAGTAATTATACAGCTAAATATTCTGTGAATATTTCAAGCGTCTACCTGTTGCCGTTATTAACATCATGCAAAAAACGGCTAAACAATCACGTTTGTTGTATGGGAGCCGCCCTAAAATATTTATATTATTCTGGTTTGAGTATTTGTTGTTATAGCGGCCACAGTAATACATAACCTGTAAAAATTTAAAGTGTCTAACTATTACGACTCAAGAGATAGAGCCCTGTGACAGACGGACGGACAGACAGACAGACAGACAGCGGAGTCTCAGCAATAGGGTTCCGTTGGCACTTTTTAGGTACGGAACCCTAAAAACTAAATAATAGTTACGAACCAGTAGAATTTTATGTAGGTACATAATAAATCCCATATTTTCCTTATCTTAAATTTCAGCTTTTTAGGGTAAAAGGTTTGGTGTGTGCGTTGGTAAACAATCATTAAAAAAATAGGACAATGATTCACTTCGAAACACAGACAGACAGACAGACGGACAGACAGATGGACAGATCAACAGACGGACGGACGGATGAGGCGACGGAAAGGTACACTGACAGACTCACAGTGGCGGATTTATGTTTTTTTATGAGTGTAGGCCACTTTATATCCGCCGCCCTATGTAACTTTCTAAAATAATATTTTTTTCAAATCTGCCGCCCCTAGGCCGCGGCCTATACGGCCTATTTATAAATCCAGGACTGCAGACTCACATACGCATAAAATTAACAACCTGTGTAGTGACGCCTGTGTTAGGAGTGCCTAACAGAGACAAATCTAACGATACCTCTTCTGATCTCTCTATCTCCTAACATGAGCTATTTCCCAAGACTCTGCTTCTAATTATCAATAAAATACTTATAAATTTTAAAGGTCATAGTAAAATTTTCGACTAAAGTACAGTTGGTACAACTTTATTCACCATCATCATCATCATCTCAGCCGTAGGACGTCCACTGTTGGACATAGGCCTCCCCTACAGACTTCCAGTTGCTTTGGCTGGCAGCGGCCTGCATCCACCGTGAACCTGCGGCTTTAACCAG
This sequence comes from Choristoneura fumiferana, assembly GCF_025370935.1. NCBI lineage: Eukaryota > Metazoa > Arthropoda > Insecta > Lepidoptera > Tortricidae > Choristoneura > Choristoneura fumiferana. The sequence continues at coordinate 18,136,712 of NC_133492.1, forward strand.
GTCATCCGTCCATCTTGTTGGTGGACGTCCTACGCTGCGTTTGCCGATCCGCGGCCTCCACTCGAGAACTTTTCGGCCCCAACGGCCATCCGCTCTCCGTGCTATATGGCCGGCCCATTGCCACTTCAACGAGCTGATTCGCTTGGCTATGTCGGTGACCCTTGTTCTTCTACGTATCTCCTCATTTCTGATTCGGTCCCGTAGAGAAACCCCAAGCATAGCTCTCTCCATAGCTCGCTGAGCAACTCTGAGCCTATTTATAAGGCCTAAAGTAAAGCACCACGTCTCGGATCCATATGTCATCAATGATGTAGTTTTCACTTCACAGACAGACAGACAGACAGACGGACAGACAGATGGACGGATCGACAGACGGACGGACGGATGGGCCGACGGAAAGATACACAGACAGACTCACATACGCATAAAATTAACAACCTGTGTCACTCCTAACAAAGACTTATTATACATATGCTCCAAAACCATAACCCTTGCCGTTTCTCACACTTATAAATAAAATAAAAAATCTTGAATCACTTCATAATAGAGTACATACAGTACATACTCGTACATATGCAGACAGACGGTGGGAAGCGACTTACTTCTATGGAGTGAAAATGTTCACGACGCAACTAAGAGTTAGGGAAATTTGGTATGTTTTCGTAGTAGGTTGCTGCAGACCACAAGTTTGGTACACACGATAAGCCATACTTTGGCCACCCAGTAGGAATGAAATTCTTACAGCCCTGTCTCTGGTGTTCTTGTAACAAATATTAATGTTTCTGACAAAAATGATAAAATTAACATACCCGTGTATTCAATTACATATGTTATCCTCATCATCAAATCGTACATACATAAATAGTTTAAGAGTTGCACTCTTGCTAATTTCCTCTCGTCCGCCAACTTTTTGACTTCTTGATTTGTGTTCAAACCATAATTATTCAAACATAATTGCTTTGAATATCAATCTCATTGACTTGACGTTGTGACAAAAATGTATTATAATGACGTTTAAATTTTACTTATCTAGCCAGTAATAATAATAAAAAGGTGGTACGAAAAGTACTTCGATTGTGAAAACCTTTTTATTCACTGAGCCTAGATTTAGCGGCCGTAAAAATGCCGTGATATGTAGGAATTTATTTGAGCCTCACTGTTAAACTTGATATTCATACACATGCAATGTATGTTGAATGTAGACCTTATTTTTTAACTAATTAGTTTAGTGATTACACCTAGCACCTTTTATTGTGAGAATATATATGCTTTATATAAATTAGTGGCGCTACTGTCTACGTAAGAGTAAATAACTAATATCTGTTCAGAATTTGTAAGTTGAATTTAAAACCACTTGTCCTAGATCGAAGCACCGCATTATAATGTATGTAAAGTATGCAATGAAATAATTTTTTGCCGAGGACTGGGTCTGTTACTTAAATAATTATTATTTTAAATGACAATTTTAAAAGTAACTTACCTGTTTTTCGTCCTGCTTAAAGTTTGTGTCCTTGCATTAATCAGAAATAATAGTTTAGGCGTTTCAACTTCCGAAAATAACAGATTTAAAAACAAAAAAAGTAAATACTAGACTCAGAAACTTGAACTTGATCTCTCAGTGATCTCATGCTTTCTTCATTTAGTTGTCGTATTATCTGAGCCAAAGGTGATGGTCACGTGACCACACGAAATAGTCGATACCTATTTACAATAGTTTGATTTTGTGACACTGACTCACGCACCCATATAAGATGTCACTACATGCTCGCTGCGAACACTGTCAGTTGTACTCATACAATGGTAAAATGCATCAAAATTTACTGCATCACGCTGCACTTTTGATGCAATAAAGTTACTTTTTTTTGGATTTTGCTTGAAGAGCATATCCATAATTTACTATTCTCAAAAAATCCTCTAAGAAAACATGTCCGTGGAAGCTATGCGGGGTGTCCGTAGGTTTGTATGGAAGAGCAACCCCTTAATATCGGATTTGCATAGTAACCACTTTCCAAATTGTAAACAAATATTTAATTTATGATAAACATTGACTACTTATGAAAAATTTTTTTAATTTCAATTATAGATTGTGTTAAGAGTCAAGAGTTTACTCTCTGTATTTATCTCTTGCTAAACCTAAAACTTAGATTAAACCTAAACAATTTTTTCAGTTAAACCATACATTTAAATTTAAAATATTAAGAGCTGTGTCAATTCCAGAAAATTAAATTAAACTTTGAAAATATTAATTTAATTTGCCTGGACTATTTTTGGGAATAAGGCTTTAGGTATGAAATAAACTAACACCTAAAATAATGAACTGTTCTATCCAAATGTTCATATGTTTAATTTTATAAAGATTAGGTCTATTTTTTGTACGATTTTTGTAACACAAGATGATTTGCGTTGCCCACACTTATGGAAGTCATAAATGCTCAGGATAGAAAGGTAGAAAGTTTGATTACTCTAAGTATCCTAGGTTGCCAGAGCGCAAGTCACTTGAATAATCGAAATTTTTGATGATTTAGTGAATCGTAATTTGTTTCTACCTTCTGAATATTACGCGAAACACACGGCCTAGATCAATTTCTGCAATAGGCTTTCAAGCGAGATAAAAATAGTCAACAGACAGTTTATTTAAATGAATGTTCGTTTTCCTAAAAGCTAATATTTTTGGTAAGTAAATAGGGGCTGTTTACTTTTATAAAAAGAATAATTATAATTTTGTCATTACAACTCAAGACTAAAGTTAATGACATAATGAAATAAAGCAAGAAGTGGGTGGGGGCATATTCTAAATGGAAAAAGTCGTTGCGAGAGAGTCCTGATAGTCCTTGTAACACCCGCTAGAGGACGACCACCAAAAAGATACAGACGATATCAGGCAACAAGCTGGCGTAAACTATGCGAGTGGCAGTGGATAGGCAAACTGGAAAAAGTAGAGAGGAGGCCTATGTCCGAAGACTTTGCTATAAGGGCTGTTATATAGACAGATTTCGTATAACCATTAACTTAAATATTATAAAAAAGCAACAGATTTATTTTATTATTTTAATTACTTTTTTTTTCTCGTTTATGTTTTTTGATATTTTGGTTTTTTTTTATATTGTTTTTTTTATTAGTATTACTTATTATAGATAAGAACCATGGTGGCCTATGGGTTTGACCTATCGCTCTCAACAGAGGGTCGTGGGTTCAACCCCAGCTCGCACCTCTGAGTTTTCGAAATTCATGTGCGGAATTACATTTGAAATTCAACGAGCTTTGCGGTGAAGGAAAACATCGTGAGCGAAACTCACAAACCTGTGAAGCAATTCAATGGTGCTGTTGTTCCAATCCGCACTGGCCCCGTGGGAACTATGGCCAAGCCTCTTGTTCTGAGAGGAGGCCTGTGCCCGCAGTGGGCGTATATAGGCTGGATGATGATTACTTTTATTATTTATTTTTGTATTTCGTACTTTTTAGCTTTTTTTGACACGAATACATGATCAGATTAAAAAACTAAAACTAAATATAAGTTAAACTAAAATTACAAAGTGAAATTAAAGAATAAAAACGTAGTACTGAGTTTAATATTTGTGTAAACTAACTCAGGACCATGGACATGCATGTTTCTACATCAAAACGTGCATAAAAATCCATACGCGTTTTGTGAACAGTTCACCTATAGTCTTTGGTTGCTGGAGCACATATTCGAAAAATACATTTTCAAATTATTTTCTAACCACACCTGCCGCAGGCATTGGTGAGCTGAACTACCTTTCTTTATCCTAGTTATAAACTTTAATGTTAATTTCTCTCTTACGAGGTTTTATAAACTGTGCATGTTTGTTGAAGTCAAAATCATTAGATCGTAATACTGTGGATTCAGTGCCAGATTTATATAATCAAGAACTGGCACAAACGTAAGTTTTAACTGATTTATAATTTTGCAGTGTTAAAGCATACCTTTAGATACTGGCGTTGTTTGTCTTTTATTAATCATAAATTATCACTATCTGCCCTATTCTGTTTCTTCCTTCAGAACATCCGGACACGTGACAATAGATCTATTTCTAAATAAGCACGCTCCGCTGTGGCGATATTAATGCTGTCTGTACCCTGTTTTTTTTTAATGTTTGGGTAAAATATGGTTTTCCAACTCAGAATCAAGAGCACAATCGATTTCAATCGTTAAAAAAATGTGTGTTTTTTCATACAAATTTTATGACTCAGTTTTGTCGCATCCATACTGTGCACGAAAAAACGTCGCAAAACTGTCATTTTTTTTTTGGGGACATTGTTTAAACTATCGGAATCGATTGTGCTCTTGATTCTGAGTAGGAAATACCATATTTTTGCAAAATTTCAAAAACAATGAAAGTGTACTCTTTTTATCTACTATATAGATAATAATCTAGCTTTTTGAATCCTTACTTGGCCATGTAAGTAGCGAAGTTGTCGATGGGCCGAGCCTCGTCGACTGCGAACAGCTTCGCGGCGCTCGCGCAGCCGGTGCGCGGGCCCTCCCAAAGCTCCGCGTGGCTGTCCTTGTCGTGCACGAACAAAATTGACTGGGGAGCGAAAGAGATATATTCGTACAAAGCGATTCTTTTTTCATTCTTATTATTGTTGTGTACTTCGTTTTTCTTGACGTGTCTTTTATTGAAAAACACTTATGAATAATTCACAGCAAATATGTAACACTTTACAAGGACATATGTGTATATGTGTGTGTATGTGTGGGTGTCTGTGTTTTTGTTGTCAATAAATGTTGTGAGTTTGATATGATCATTTATTCTTTTGGTATCTTAAGTAATATTAACCGTTTTTTTTTTTATTCGACTGGATGGCAAACGAGCAAGTGGGTCACCTGATGGTAAGAGATTACCACCGCCCATAGACACCTGCAACACCAGGGGATTGCAGATGCGTTGCCAACCTAGAGGCCTAAGATGGTATACCTCAAGTGCCAGTAATTTCACCGGCTGTCTTACTCTCCACGCCGAAACACAACAATGCAAGCACTGCTATTTCACGGCAGGATTAGCGAGCAAGATGGTGGTAGCAATCCGGGCGGACCTTGCACAAGGTCCTACCACCTGCAGATTTGATAAGTTTTTCAATAAAAAGACTCGTCAAGATTGTTTACCTTTTTTCTGATGCTACAAAAAACGAAGTAATACTTAAATAAAGACTTTGAATAAAGTCATCGAAAAAATTGACAATTTTAAATATTTAATTATTGACATTTTCTAACATTTTTTTCCTTGTCACACCTATTGCTATGGAAATCTCAATTGTTTTCTTCCTGTGTCATAAACCGCGATTCCTCCCCCCACCCCAAATGTGTGACGTAATTTGTTGCTTCGCAGATATTAGGTAAAAATGTGCATAAAAACTAAAAACTACATTGTTACTCTTTCATTTTACTAAAATAGGGATTGCATACAATGATACTATTATAAAGTTTGCAAATATTATAAATGTAATCTTTATAAGGGACCAATTAAACCCCTTTCCTCTTGCATATTTTTCTATTAATCTTGTATATTTTTGTGAACTCCTCAATGCAGCTGACTGTAATACTTAGCCCAAATGATTTGTATCAATTAACCTTAAAGTTGTCAGTCTGCGCAGGTTTGATTATGACAAGCACAGCAGCTGGTTCCAGGCATCCTGTCAGATAGAAGAAGTCCGAGTTCTGACGGAACACATACGGTATCTTGTCTGACATGTACTGTTTGTGAGCCGCTGGTATTACTATCTGGAATAAATATTTAAACATGAGTCATAACAAATTTTATGAATTAAATTTGGGCTTTGTTCCGCGTACCTTGGTTGTCTCGTGATCATGGCGCATGCAACTGTGCCGAAATTTCGAGCTTCGTTAAAATCAACCCGAATTTAATTCACAAAACGTAAGTTACTTAATATATTATAAAAAAAAACACATTGTCAGTGACACCGCAATATACTGCGATTATTTGGAGTTAACACTTGACAGATGGGCGTGCCTTCAGTCAATTTTCAACTTTGAGGTCATACAAATACAATAGTTTTTACATAATCTGTAAATGTGGGTAATACTAAAAATGGCTTTATTTGTATGATGTCAAAGTTGAAAATTGACTGAAGGCATGCCCATCTGTCAAGTGTTAACTCGAATTAATCAAACTGTACTGTACATATCTTTGTATTCTTTTGCCATCTGAACGAAATAACATTAAAATCATCATCATGATGTTTGCGTCCCACTGCTGGGCATAGGCCTCCTCTCAGAATGAGAGAGCTTGGGCCGTAGTTCCCATGTGGGCCCAGTGTTGAATTACTTCACAACTGTGTGCAGGTTTCCTTCACTCAAAGCATTAAAAATTAATACATTATTTTGAGTTACATAAAAGCCTTTAACAATATTCCATCCTTCCATCCATCTCCTTTGTACATCTCTCGCTTGTTAACTGTTACTTTCATGTGTTTTAAGTACAATAACCTTATGGGCCCTTGCATACTTTGACTAGTCAATGCTAAGAATAACAACCAAATGTACTTCATAAAGTACAAATTATTCATTACAAAAAGAATCTTAAGAATATTGAAATATAAAAGCTGGTGAACCACGTCTAGGGCGTAAGTAATAAAGTCTTAAAAAAGTCAGGTCCCTGGACAATAAAGAGTTATACAATACAATAAAGTACTCACTATATGAGACTTGTGAACATTATTCACTTCCAATAACAATTTCTGAACTAATATTTCCCTTCTTTCTTTATATTCCATTTGAGTAATACCGCATGTCAGGAAGTCTGGTGGGATCATGTGCGGATGAGTATGACATGTTGGCTGACCCATTATGCCCTTCGGAATTTGGAATTTGGGCACCATCTTCTCATCAGAGGGTTTATCTATGATTGACATGCATCTTATGCTCTGTTCCGGTCTTCTTATAATTTTCCTTCTGCTTTTTGCAGCTAAAAAAAACATTTTGTTTACTATTTTATTTTTTAATTTAGTTGCATATTACATAGTTTTTATTATGCCAGGTATTTTATAAACACTTTAATACGCAGCAGCTAGTGGCAGGTGATAAAAAAATGAAAATAAGTTAGTTGCTTTGCTTTTGATATTATTGTAATATTCATGGTATTTACGGTTATGTTTATAATTTATATAAGAGCTTACCTGTACTCAGTAAAGTACGCCTTAAACTGTGCATAGTTCTACTAAACAAGTAGTATTTCAAAATTTAGGTTTATATCTCTCAAAATAGTAGGGGCAAGTGGAAGATTTATCGGAAGAATTTTGACCAAAGATTTTGACGTGCAGAATCCTGCGACTGTATTTTTTTTTTTAAGAATTTTGACAGGGCATATTCATGGCTACTTTTATTTTTGCCAAAATTAATAAGGCTCGCCTCACATAATCTACTTTTAATACGCGCTTATACTTATTCAGCAGGGTTACTACGAACTTCGCGACTCGAACTTCGTATCGTACCGTCCCTCTCGCTCTAGTATTAAATAGTATAAGCATCAGAGGGACCACGCGACACGAACTTCGAGTTTCTAGTTTCGAAGTAGCCCTGCAGTTTTTTGTCGAACTCGAGGCGAATTCAGAAAAACCTGAGTAGCTTTCTTTACATATGGATACTAAAGTTTAATTTAACAAGAACATTATGCCTATCCGCCTATCCTCTTTACTGCTCTTTACGCAATACAGCAGAAACTATTAAGTACGGTTTTTTTAATCTTTACCTTCGAAATAGTAAGTACTACGCTAAGGTACTACCTGCAGGGCTACTACAAAATTCAAAACTCGAAGTTTGTGTCGTGCGGTCCCTCTGACACTTATACTTTTTAATACGAGAGCGAGAGGGACGGTACGATACGAACTTCGAGTTTTGAGTTTCGTAGTAGCCCTGCTGTTTTTGACTAAAGGGAAAGAAAGAAAGAAAGAAAAGATAGAAAGGATGGCAACACTGCACTGTAATGGGTTCCTTTTGGTTTTGGTTTGTGTGTGTCAAAGAGGTTTGTGTTGTACTTGTACTGTTGTGTGGAAGTTGCGTGTGTGGGTTTTATTTTTAATTTACTTTGCACATCGTCGAAAGAAAGTAATAGTGTGTAATAGTGTTAAGTATTTAGCTTTGAATCGAATTTACTGTATACCTATAAAATATACTAAAATGCCTAAGCAAATACAATGTTACTTAACATGAGAAACTGAAGTTATTCCTTGACTAAAAATACTTTTTTATTGTGATACTATGTTGAGGTCAGTTGGTGCAAAGTGTGACGGTGAGGTACCCAACGACCTCGAGCAGCGCGAAAACATGCTACCAACGCCTGATGCCAAAGGAAAGCCCGAAACAGCCGCAAATCCTGCCGGGAAGCAAGAAAAACTCGATGCCAAGCCAAAAACTAGCGAAGACGACCCGAAGCCTAGGATAGTGCTCACCTTCCGGTCCGAAAAAACAGGAACACGCAGCAACAACATGAAAATTGTTTCTTCCGAGGAGAAACACGAGGAAATCTCTCCTAGACGCTCTAGTCGCATTCGTGTCCCTGTTATGTGGGATTCTGAGGAAGAAAGCGAATTCGCGTCACCACAAGAAGGAAAAAGCGGTAAGCAGACCCGTCTGAGAACGATGAGACTTCTGATGGCAGCACACCCAAGCGTTCCACTCGCAGGCGGAGCAAAGAGTTCTCAGATAGTGTCATAGCTAACGCAATTGCTAGGAAGGAGAAGTATAACGAGCCAGGCCCTACGCAGCGCCCGTATAGACGCATCAAGCCGACCTCCAAAGTCCTCGGTAACAAGGAGCTACGTTGGTTGCAGTCCGCATATAACTCGCAGGAAGCAGATCTCATAGAAAGATGGGAAGACGGTGTTATGACACGGAGGTCTGCGCGACGTAAGAGCTTTGAAGCTGTGGAGGAGAAGAAGAGCGATCGAGGGTACGATGAAGAAGAAGACATGGAAGGCGAGGAGATGGAGTTAGAAGGTAATGTTTTCATTTAGCCTTTCATAGGTTTGGTCATTAGGACCATTTGCATGACCATGGCCATGGTCCATACCTATATATAATACTGAAAATAGTAAATATCACTAGCTTATTCATTCAGCAGCATTTACAGAACACCCTGTTGCATATAGTTAATAGTATGATTGGGAATCCTAGGCTTGACTCCAGTGAGCACCGAAAAGCAAAAAAAGCTGCGTTGACCTTGTCAGTCCACATGAACCATCAGCCAAATGTGTTCTCTACAACCCTAAAGTTGATAATCGTTTGCATGTCACAAAACAATACCCAATAAGCCGTGTCTGTCAACTTGAAAGTTCGACATTAGCGACATATTCATTTGATAGGAACTTGTTTAAAAATTGATAGACCACTTATTTGGCTGATGGTACATTGGGATTTTCTCTTTTGTATGATCTTGCGTTTATTGGTTCTCTTTGTACATTAGGTGAGAGTGAAGTGCAATCGCACAATGTCAAGAAGCTGAAGCATCTCTGTGAGCTGGGGCTCCGCGCTATCAACCCTACGGGCATTGACGAGAGCAGCCAAGACGGCAAAGATGGGTAAGAAACAATTTTTAATAATATAAGTCTATTTCAACGAGGCTTTAGTAGTCTATTTCACTAAATGTGACTATGTCAGCCTCATGGGGAGCCTCAAGATACATTTTACACACTCCCTTGCACCGAAACCTAGTCTCTTGATGCATAGGCCTGTCTAATGAAGTTGTAAATCGGCATTGCTTCTTCTGAAAGTGGTTGATTCATAAACACATTTACACCTCCATTCAAGAAACCCATACCATTTCAGATACCTGTTTCTAAATGTCAGTCTTTAAAAAAAATACAATATAAATATCCAAGGCTCAAGTGCAATATTGTTCTGTGATATTTTGTTATTGCTAATATAAGCTATCCTAATTTACCTTAGCTAAGATATTGCAGTTTTCTCTTTGCTAGTGTTTATTTAATTTAACTTCATTTATATGCATAGTTATTTCTAGTTAAGTCAGTCAGTTTTATGCCTGAAACACAGAATTCATCCTCTATACTTTGGTTCGGATAGGTATTTAAGTAAATGACAATACAGACAGAATATATTTCAATACAGAAATGTAAATGTTTAGATAGTTTAATGGGGAATTTCAATATTTAAGACACCAATTGAGTTAAATGAACTAAAATAATTTCCTTGCCACACCGCAACCTTACGATAGCTAAGCTTATGCAAAATATGCGCGTTCATGCAGTTCCTCCACCTCCACACTGTAAGAACACACACAATCACACAAACCCATCTATCACCACCACCACACTACACTGACGCGTTTCGAACTCAACCAGAGCTCATTTCAGAGTGACACAACCGTACACCATGCTACAGTTGTTAGACTCAACAACTGAGTAATAACAACGGAGTCTCACTCTGAAGATGAGCTCTGGTGGAAATTATTTTAGTTCATTGATATGGACCTCCGCAAAGTAACGCCTGATTCAATAAATTACCAATTGAGTTGTTTTGTTTACTTTTAGTTTTCTGTTCACTTTTAGTTTTATTAGGCGCATTTTTTTTATTGTAAACGTATTTTGAATATAGACTTATTGTAACTATTTTACAGTGATGAGGACATGGATGCAGACATAGACGAGGACCAAGAACTGGACGAGGAGTTGACAGCAAGCTGGCTGAGGTTGAGACCGGCTCTGACATCAGCGATGATGACGAGGAGTTCTACTGCTCCACGTCGGTCAGCAAG
>NC_133492.1:18147870-18222434 GCF_025370935.1 Choristoneura fumiferana
AGCTTTGGGTGAAAATGTCTCTTTCTCTTGGCCGCTCTTTTACGCTTTCTCTTTTTCGCTCTTAGAAACTTATTGCCTGGCTCAAAACCTGCTTGCCTTGCCCAACAATCAGATCGAAAATAGCCTAAGTAGGTGGTAAGAAAATCTGACCAACAACCTTGTCTGTGCTTGGGTCTTTATACGTATTTAAGTATTTGTTTGTCCTATATAAGAATTTTTAATTTATACGTTACCTACAGGTAAGTAAATACCCTAAGTACAAGCAATGCTTAGTTTAAGACTAGATTCGTTGTTGTCAATCGTCTTTGTTCATTTACATGTGTCTTTGATTTTTGTCAAGCAGAGCGTGCAGGAAGTAAGAAAGTTAGTTATGGTAAACTAGCTGTTGTTCGCATCTTTGTCTGCAAAAAATTCGCTTATCTATCCTATATCACAACACTATCCCTACATTTTGTGTACAAAATATTATGTTGGGTGGGATAATGTACTGACACAGAATAGCGATAAATGAATTTGCAAACGAATTCGCGGGCAACAGATACTTTTTTTTAATAGCCTATATAGTGTCCTAATGCTGGGCAAAAGCCTCCCCTTTCTCCTTCCACTCGTCTCTGGCTTCGGAAAACTGTTGCCAGTCCAGCTGGAATCGCTCCAAATCGTCCCGCCACCTTCTTTTAGGCCTACCTCTGCTCCGGTGCACGTCGCTTGGAACCCAATCAGTGTCGATTTTGGCCCAACGATCCGGATGCATCCGGCAGACATGTCCTGCCCAGTCTCACTTAAGTTTGCTACTTATATACTTATATTTTTTTTATTATGATAGAGATTCAAACGAGCAAACGGGTCATCTAATGGGAAAACTACCGCTCACGAATTCCAACAACTCAAGGAGAATCACTGATCTGTTGAAGGCTCCATACCAAATGCCATCTATTTCGGTTCAGCAGTTGAAGTGTGAAGTAGAGAGACTAACACACTTTCACATTGATAATATTCATCATCCCTGCCAATATACGTCCCACTGCTGGGCACAGTAGGCCTCCTCTCAAAACAAGAGGCCGCTCAGTGAAGATTCATAACTTCACCCATACCATTTGTAATAAGTTTTTGGTAAAAAAAATCATTTTAATACAAGATTTTTTTGCTGACTGTACTTTTTGATGTCTGTACTTGTATTATCACCCAAACTACAACTGCATACCAAATTTCAAGTCGTCGCCATTAACCGTTGAAGAGTTCCGTCCTGTGGGGACAATTTTGGCTGAACTACCAGGGTGTTACTACAAAATTATTCTATTGTCACGCAATTTACATAAGTATACCAAATTTCAAGTCAATCCAAAATCTGGAAGTTAATCGAATGTAACTTGCAAGATTTGATACAGACAGACAGACAGACAGACAAGAGGACAGGTGAAACTAAATAAAAGATTGTAATATCAGAAAGAAGTATACCTTCCGCCGCCTAACTTTGCCTAAAAGTTCATTGCTACGACTAGTACCACAAAAACTATAAAGGTATTAATTACAATAATTGAATAGGCACTATACCGTTAAGCGATTCGAACACAATCCGGAAGTAACGTAAAGACGTCGCATAAAAAATGTATCTCAAAAATGCGTCAAAACTGATTATTAAGTAATGAACTTTTAAGCAGATTTATATGGCGCGTGGTATAATATTGATTAGTATGGATGCAGAATGAAAAATCAAGCAGCCTTACTTTAAAAAAAGTCATCTAAAATTATCTTTCAAGAGCAGTCCTATTCTAAAACAAGTTAAATAATAAACTCCCCAGTCTCTTAACTGCCGTCGAAAATGTTGAAATAATGCCCTTTATATTCGTAATTCACATGAATTATTTCCGCTTTCCTTGTTCCGGAGCCCTTAAATTTAACAACAGCATTCTAAATGTCCCTAGCTCCGTTAAGATGCAAATAATTAATATTAAACTATCTGTTCCCTCTCTTTGAGTTTATTTTACGGCTGCGGGCAATGGGGAGGTAAACTTTTTATAAGTACGTCAAGATTCCGGTCATAAAGCTGGTTTGATGCTCGAATTATATGTATACCGGGTGTGGCCTGTAATATGAGCAGATAATTAAAACATAGATCATACTCCTCAAACTAAACAACATTAGTTCAGTAACTTTTAAAAATAATTAGTTTTTTTAATTTTTATTACACTTTTAAGTTTATTCGAAGAAGCACTTGCTCGTTTGCCATCCAGTCGAATAAAAAAAAAAAAGCAATGTAAAGCAAAATGCTTGATGTTTGTAACGTGACAGGCGACGTCAGTTGTGTTCTAGGATGGCGTACATTGATAGCAATATTTAATTTGTATGGATAAAGGAAAATTCAAAGACTTCATTATTGATAAAAGTCGCTGAACTAACTAATGTTGTTCAGTTTGACGAGGACGAACTATCGTCTTTGCTACTGCAATATACCGCGTAACTAGCATTTTCCATAAGGTACAATTTTCATTGTCAGAACAGTACAATGTTAGTACTGTCGTGACAGTCAAAATTATACCTTATGGAAAAAGCTAGTTACGCGGTATTGCAGTAGCAACGACGCTATGATTTAATTTGTTGGTCGTATTACAGGCCACACCCGGTATATGCATATTACGTTGAATAACAAATTGAAATCAGATGAAAAGTAACTGAGGATTTTGAGCGACTTAATTGCTTGCACGATACTAGCATCGTGAGGTATATTTTTCATAATTTATTGAATCAGGCAATTCAACTGAGGCGGCAGTGGGCGGGGCTTTGCTCGCAGAACTGATGGCCGATGTGGCAGAAGGTTCTCGAATGGCGTCCGCGGACCGGAAGACGAGCTGTCGGTAGGCCTCCAACAAGATGAAGCGACGACCGGGCTAGATCGCGGGATCGCGTTGGATGCGGAAAGCACAAGACCGGTCTGAGTGGAGAGCCTTGCGGGGGAGGCCTATGTCCAGCAGTGGACTTCTTTTGGCTGACATAATGATGATGATGATACTTTGCGGAGGTCCATTTCAAATAACTAAAAGAATAACAACAACACGTCACATTATCAGATGTCTTGTTAAACGGTTGTGTTGCTCTGAAGATGCTCTGCTTGAGACCGAAACGCGTCTGTGTAGTGTGGTGGTGGTGATAGATGGGTTTGTGTGATTTGTGTATGTTCTTACAGTGTGGAGGTTGAGGAACTGCATGAACACGCATATCTTACATGAACTTAGCTATCATAAGATCGCGGGTGAGCAAAGAAATTCTTTTAGAGCACTGTACTCGTAGATTTTACAATTATGATATTTATATTAAATTATAATATATCGGATAACTCGTGTCTGAAATCGAGTTTAGCTTGACATGTTTCGGGCTAATCCGTAGCCTTCATGTAATGAATTATGCGATATTATCATTAAATATGAATGAGTCTCATGGAAGTTTCATGTTCAAAATTAAGAACAGAAATAATAATAAAAGTAGCTTTTCTTGAGAGATGATTGAAACTTAGTTTTGTATTAAAAAAACGTATAAAATATAATAAATATTAGGATGATTTATCCGATTTTTATTTCAAAAAAGCACAGATCCCAAAGGTAATAAAATAAATTAACTTCTGAAATAATAATGTAAAAAAATAACTAATTTTACGTAAGCGACAGCGTCCGGTGAATAAATGGACGTAGTTTTGCAAAACTGATCCTAAGCATTGCCATGTTATTCTTTAACTTAGCATTTGATGCCACTGGAACTAGATCCAAAATCAAAAATAAATTGTTGAGGTTTGGATCATTTTTGCAAAATCATGTTCAATTTAAAAACAGATGACTTACTCGTAGACCTTTTCAAGATAACTCTACTAACTTTTCATATTAAAACTGAGTTACTTAAAAATACGAGGCTACTTTGAAAAACAGTTATTACACTATGTCCTTATATTTTTAGACCATCTGTGGCAGTGAAGTACCTACCTTCATAAATCACCTAACTTTTCACTTCACTCGCTCAATAGAGCTATGAATATTTGTGTTTTTATAACCATTTTAAATCAAAGTAGCCCCAAACGTTTTACTACGTACTTAATTAAAAACTGGTAACGTTATTAGTAACGCAATTATTAGACATAGTTCATTTGTAATATCGCCTTCAATTTCAACGAATTAACGCTGAATAAATATGAAACGTGATTTCGCTGCGTAAGCCATCCAAGTGGCATCCCAGAAATTATCATAATTCATTAATTACAATATCAATTCAATGGCTCGATTCTTGAAATAATTCACAAGTCCAAGATAAATGACGAAACTTTCGTGGTTTGATGATTTCAGAATCAGCCAAAGTGAATATTCACGATACTCATTTTGACAGATCATTATAACCATGAAATCGTATACAAAGTGTAAATAATTAAGTTTATAAGTCTGAGATTACTTAAAATATTGACTTGGCTGTGTCGTTACAATAAGTATTATTTTAAAGCAGAATAAATAAATAGTGAATCTGGGGGCACATAAGTGCCCCGGCCAAGACGAAAAAAATACGTTATTTACCTTACGCTCGTGTGATGAAAAGTACAATAACTTGAAAAAACAAAAATAGGTACATGTGAGGAATGTATTTTTTGTTATTCAAGATGTAGTCATGGCCTGGAACTGATGCCGTAAATTTATAAAACATTATATTGATCAACGTATGAAGAGATATACATACATTTTTTTCATCAAAACAAAAAAGAATAACACATACGAGTATTAACAAGGGAGGCGAGTCAAGTTACTACAAACTATTTAGTCGAGACAGATTACGTATGTATGCATTAGTATGTAAATTTCTCCATCTAATTGAAATGGCGTGAGGGGCATAATTCGATGATACTCAAGATAGGTCAACTAGACCGCGGAGTTATGGGCAAAATAAAGGACACGCTGATTTAAGGGACAGATCAAGGAACACTGATTTAAAGGCAATTTTCTAATATCAATCCGTTTTTGATTTCAACAGTATAAATTTATATCTTCTTTTTTTTAACTAGGGAAAAATTTATACCAATGTCAAAGTTTAGAATCGTTCGTCGGTTACATAATTATTCGAAATACGAAAGATTAAAAATCACTCAACAAAAAGAGACAGAAAGCTGGAAAGTCACGTGTGTGTAGTCTGTAATAATCATAGCTACCAAACGGATGACCAATGTTCGTTTTTTGTTTTGTTTTTTTTTTTTTTTATCTGCAACCAGTCGCCAGACTATAATCAGATGAGGTGTATGATTCTTATGGCGGTATGTAAATTTAGTTTTAATCTTTTAACTACACCGGCATTTTGGAGCAATCCTGAAGCTAGAGGATTGGAGTGATGGGTGATGCGAGCGATGTCTTGTTCTTTATAGTGTTCAATCTTTGTTGCCGCGGTTGCTATATATTTTTTTTTTAATCGACTGGATGGCAAACGAACAAGTGGGTCTTCTGATGGTAAGGGATCACCACCGCCCATAAACATCTGCAACACCAGGGGTATTGCAGATGCGTTGCCAACCTAGAGGCCTAAGATGGGATACCTCAAGGGCCAGTAATTTGATCGGCTATCTTACTCTCCACGCCGAAACACAACAGTGCAAGCACTGCTGCTTCACGGCAGGATTAGCGAGCAAGATGCTGGTAGCAATTCGGGTGGACCTTGCACAAGGTCCTACCACCTGCCATATTCACATATTCGTGTATCTCATCGTTCTTTGCGAACCACGGAGCATTTTTTATGGTCCTTAATATATTGTTTTGAACCCTTTGCAGGCATGCTATGTTGCTCTTACTGGCGACTCCACATATCGGAATGCCGTATTATGTCCAGATAGGTATCAGAACTGCTTTATAAATGAGAAGCTTGTTATAATGTCCTAAACTTGCACTGGCTTGGCTGACTGGTTGCAATGTGGCTTGCACCTTCTCCTTAAATATTTGAGAACATTCCTTTGTTTAATATGCTTATATATTATATGTATTATGGTCATATATATAGTAGTTTATTTGTTTATATTATAGTTTATGTATTATATTGTTTAAAGCACTGTATAGTAGCTTCCATTATTTTAACTCTTAACTCACCCTTTGTCGGACCCTAACGTATTGCTCCTCTCCTCTCATCCACTCAAAGGTTGACTGTAGAGATCCCTTAAAGGGATAAGTCCGCCTTTGTACAAGTATCTTAAAGTTTGTCAGTTGTATTTTGTTAATTTTCTTTTGTACAATAAAAAGTTTACAACATACATACATACATAAACTTCGTGATTTTCACTCATAGTCAAAATACCACGCACAGGACTTATCACGCTAACACACACGAGTAATATTTACCTCGACGTTTCGGCAACATTACAGTGGCTGTGGTTACGAGTAGACCCGAGTGTGGGGTGTCAAGTCTGCCTAGCATTAGCTATTTGTGATCAAGTGCGGGTAGTTCGAAGGACTCGCGCTGCTAGGCAGACTTGACACCCCACACTTCAGTCTACTCGTGACCACGGCCACTGTAATGTTGCCGAAACGTCGAGGTATATTACTCGTGTGTGTTAGCGTGATAAGTCCTGTGCGTGGTAATTTGACTATGAGAAGCTTGTTGCCTAGCGAGAGCACAGTTTCTTCCCACTAACCAGTATAGTTAGGTACAGTGTAGGTAATGCGACTGTCCAACCCAACTTTCGTTTTGATGTTTTTTTAATCGAAAGCTAGTTAAATCGAATTAGGTCGTAGGTTTTTTTTATGGAATAGGGGGCAAACGAGCAAACAGATCGCCTGATGGTAAGCGATTACCGTCGCCCATGGACACCTGCAACACCAGAAGAGTCAGAAGTGTAAAAAATACAATTAAATAAATGTAGTAAATTTAATTTAAATTTATTTTGCCGCTTTTAAGTCATCGAACTTCGAAATAACATCGGAGTTCGTAAATTTTTCTTAACTGTTTATTCTTTGAGTTAAAAAACCCCGACCCCAAAAATATACCGAAAATAGATAACAGCATGGTAAAACAAATTAATTTTGATAACGTTCATTTTAAACTTTTATGTTTTTATTATATATTATTTACTTGCAGACAGAGAACTGAAAGTTTCCGTAGGCGAACAACCTGGTTACAACGTAACATAAGACCTAGACATAAGAGTCCAGGGACACAGAATCGAGGGACACTGAATCAAGGGGTAGGAAATCAAGTATTCCGAGAATCGAGGAGCGTTTACGACTCATAAATGTTAAATTAGATGAGTTAGACCCTACAGGCTCAATCTGAGAGATATAGGATCTGCGCCCAAGTGGGTCGGCACGCTTGGCTGATTTTGTTTCGCAGATATTGGTTATTAGATGAAGGTTCGTTAGTATTATTCTTAACCCATGTGTTTAATATAACGTATGTATTTAGCTACATGATATAGCTGGAAAAATATGCAAGTTGAAGTGGCAGTGGGCGGGCCACATCGCTCGAAGAACAGATAACCGTTGAGAGAAAAGTCCTCGAGTGGCAACCACGAATCGGAAGACGAAGCGTTGGCAGGCCTCCCACCAGGTGGACTGACGACATCGTGAGAGTTGCGGGAAGCCGATGGATGCAAGTGGCGAGTTGTCGTTCATTGTGGCGTTCTAATAGGGGAGGCATTTGTTCAGCAGTGGACGTCTTCCGGCTGATGATGATGATGATGTATTTAGCTGTAAAATTGTGTTAGCTGAATGGCTGGAGGTATCAAGCTGTAATTAATATCAAATGCTCGGGTTTACTATCCCTTGATGCAGTGAAAATATCAAATTTATAAATTAGCGCAATCAAAAGAAACATTTATTGAAAAATATGTTTCCATACAAATTGCCGTGACTGAAAAACATATAGTACAGTCAAAGAAACAGAATTGGCTACTGGGGTTGTGCTACTGCAGTCACTTTGACATTCCATACATCTCAAATTCAAATTTTGAAATCATTTATTCAGTAAATAGGCCGCAATGGGCACTTTTACACGTATTTTTTTCAACTACCAGCGCTTTCGGAAATACCATCATTGCCAAGAAGAATGCGCCGCAAGAAACTTGGCAGACAGTCATAGTCATCTGCCGAAGAAACGATAGCAAAATTGAGTATGAAAAGGTTCCACACCAGTACGCGATTCAGTTTCCTTGACCGTACTTCCGGTTGTCATATCCAGTTTTTCAGGCCTTTCCAAATTTAATCATTCTAACATCTAATTAATTTTGTGTTAATAATTTTTCGTCAAATGAACCTTGATTTGGTGTAAACTCGATCAGGCAGGGCACACGTGAAACAAAAGACATGAAATGCTCGCACGCAATCCCACCATTAGCAAGTCGATAAAATAATTTCATTCGCGTTTACAAATGCGTTAATAGAATCTGATTTGTTATTAAATTAGAAGCTTGTATACTTACTTGATTATTAATTGAACTGAAATCTTTCTACTCAAGAACAGGGTTCCTTTTTTTCAGTTAAAACTTTTTTCTCTTTCTTTATTTTTTGTTGATTGTACTGGCATTGTAATCCAAGCTACATAATTCGTACCAAATTTCAAGTTAATTTAGTTATTTGGTCTGGTGATGTTTTTCGAAACACGTCAGTGTTGTGCGGTGTTGGTGGTTAGTGTCCGTCGCTCCGTCTTGACGTGAAAGATGGGCAAACATACAAACACACTTTCATATTTATAATATTAGTACGGATTAGTATGGATTGCGTTGACATGGAAGTTTAATTTTTTTCTCTGCTCTAAAATTTTAGTATTTGATATTAACCTTAGCTTGATACCTCCACGAATTCCGCAGAAAAACAGTCTTGACATATGTTTCAAAAGATGACGCTAGTCAATTTTTATTTTTTTTGTTCTTAAAAGTTATTCGTTAAAGGCATTAAGCCAGCAATTAGTTGTATATCATGATCATCATGGTTCGTCATATCATACAAACAGCTCGAGATTATCTCGGCCCTTAATTCTAGCTTACCCCTAACGACTCATCCTTCGGCGCTCAAGGACTCTTCGGGTACGGGGATACCCTATCTCCTATCTCTGGATTGTGCTCATTATAACGTTATTTTGAAATTTGAAAAGGGTTTGATTTTACTATTAATTTGAAGATTTTCGAGAGTATAAACAAACAAACAAACATCAAAATTTACATGCTTATCAAGTTATTAGAATTTATAATGTAATGTTGTCGTGTAAAAAAAGCCCAAGCGACCCTGCTGAATAACATATTTAAAAAAAACATCAAAATAAAAGAAATTAAATTAAATGAAAACCAAAATAAATGAAATATTAAACCAAATGAAATAAATAAAACTGGTAGCATTTATAAGTACGATAGCCATTTTTTTTTATATTCGACTGGATGGCAAACGAGCAAGTGGGCATTGTGCTGCTAATGCGTAATGATGATGATTATGGGATCATAATATTGTCAAAAAAATCATAGTGAAATTGATTATTAAGAGTCTCCACCCTGTTACATGAATCAGTTGCTTCGACTGTACAATACCGTAAATTGGGGTTACTTCGAATCACGGGATGACTTTGATAAAAACTTAATTAAAATAAATGGAATATCTGTCTTGCTCCTCCGCCAAGTAGTGAGGCCTAGTCGTCCGAAACGGACCGAAACAGCTACGTTTCTCATGCAACCAAACTTTGCGTCATCGCCATTATTGAGGGTATTTTCTAGTAATACAGGCAATTAAAGTGAAAGGGAAGGCATAAATACGGCCAGCCGTTCTGAGTGAGCTCATTCTTCGACCAAGCGTCGTAGGGTCAACAATCGCTGATGATGCTTCGGAGAGAAGCGAAACACGTGTCAGGGATCTTCTTTATGGCTGTGGTGGTGGTGGGTTCAGTTGCGTTTGCGTTTGTTATTTACGTTTTTTATGTGGAGGAAGGGTAGCTTAAATTGCATGAAAAAACATTTTTTCCAACTCAAACGTAGCTGTTTCGCACGAACTTGGCCTCACTACTTGGCGGAGGAGCAAGACAGATATTACATTTATTTTAACATGGACCTCCGCAAAGTAACGCCTGAATCTATACAGTATTTAAAAACTTCATTTTAATTTTAAACACGAATATCTGTGTTTCCGAACGCATCTTTTTTTTAATGTTGGTAAAACCGATAGTTGCACTCATCAGTTACTCTGACGCAGTGAAAAAGTGTGGTTGGCAACGGCACAGATTAAATGTGAAAATTTAAGTAACGTTTTTTACTATTTTCAATTCTAACTTTAACGGTGAAACGTTTGCAATGAATATTGTCAGATCGAAAGTTTATTTAGGTATAGCTTTGTTTTGTATTATACATGAAAGTAACCCCACAGACGGTTTAACTTTGACCACCGTATTATTATTTTTTTCTTCGGCTTTTTTAAAGTTAGATTAGAATATCCAAATTTGGTATATGGAAAGACTAAAAAAGTTGATGTTTAATTTTTTTAAAAACGCCTACTCGTAAGAGATAAAAACGTTTCAATTTTTAAATTGACCAATGTAACCCCAGTTTAAGGTAACCCGCGGCTTTGCACACTAAACTTGATTTAGAATACAATTTTTCAAAGCTACTCCAAGGTCCACCGCCGTCCCAAGCTTCCCATCAGGGTGACCACACCCACAGATGAATTATGGCGCAGCAGCGCTGATTTATCTCGCGGGTGAAAAATTGGATCGCCCTGCCACGCGTTAAATAATCAAACGAAGGGTTTCAGTACGTATGGAATACATAAAAACCTCATATTATTAGTAAACACTAGTGTTTATCCACGGCGTCGCACACGTAGATTCAGCAGCTGCATTGAAGTTTCGGGATTTTTAAAAATTCCCGTGGGAATTCCCGGAAATTAAATCGTGGTTTTCATTGACGTTACATTAAAAATAATCATGTCAAATTCCATGATTCTAAGCCCAGCGGTTGTTGTTTCGAGATTTTATCCCTATTCCGTAGGAATATCGGAATAAAAAGTAGCCTATGTTTTATTCCAGATGTCCAACTATCTACATACCAAATTTCATCCAAATCCGTCCAGCCGTTTCAGCGTGAACTAGTAACAAACATCACTCACTCACAAACTTTCGCATGCATGCTTGCTCGATTGCTTACATCCTTGCTTGCATGCATGAATGCAGTCTTGAACGCATGCTTGCTTGCGCTATTTCTTGCATAATTACATGCTCACTTACATACTTGCTTAATTGCTTACCTTTTTGAAATGTTTATGGCTCACGCGAGCAAAGCCGCGGGTAAAAGGTAGTTTATAATGTAAGTAGGATTGGAATAATAAATAGTAGAGCCGTGGTGGCCTAGTGGTTTGACCTATCGCCTCTCAAGCCGAGGATCGTAGGTTCAAACTGAGTTTCCGAAATTCATGTGCGAAATTACATTTGAAATTTACCACGAGCTTTACGGTGAAGGGTAACAACGTGAGGAAACCTGCACAAACCTGCGTAGCAATTCAATGGTGTGTGTGAAGTTCCCAATACGCACTATACGGCCCGCGTGGGAACTACGGCCTAAGCCCTCCCATTCTGAGAGGAGACCTGTGCCCAGCAGTGGGACGTATATAGGCTATGATGGATGATGACAAACTTTCAAATTATCGACTGTTAGTGGTCACTCAAGACAATAAAACTTGTATCATGTTTTAGAATTAAGTTGAGATACATGCGAAAGGTTGGCCATAGTAAGATCTTTTCACCTGCCGTAGAAACAGAGTATAGCAGCATTCAAAATTCCTGGCAACCTAGTATTGATTTCTAGGCAACAAAAATTTGCTATGACATCTTAAAAGTGTCACCCAACATTTCCAGCTCTGAAATACGAATGAAACATATTTTGCGCTAAAAGTGCAATTTCTCAAAAACGGCGAACCGATTTTGATGTAACATATCTAAGAACTATCGCTGAAACCCTGATTTCAAATAAAAAAAGCGCATTCAAATCGGTGGCACAGACAGGCATACAGACAGACAGACACAAATAGCGGTCAAACTTATAACACCCCTTTTTTGTGTCGGAGGTTAAAAATAACGGTCGGTATTCTGATACTATTAAACCAAGAACTTCCTTGTTAAAGAATTCGCAATGTAATAAAAGGTCAAGAACAAACCCGTAGAAAAACATGGCTATTCCGCCCCATGCAAAACAACTTGAATGAAATTACGCTTGTCTAAATCTCTAACCCTGCCGCTGCCGTAGGTATGTAAAACAAGACGGCTGGTCCCGCAGACCCGCGTGGCCGGTCACGTCGCCTGTCGATATTCTATCGGGTACTTGGGTAATTTATGAACCCTCTAGCCTCTATGAATTATGGCCGCCTGAGCCCACTCGGCAGTGGAGTGTTATGTTTAGGGGTTTTATAAGATGAAACGTGACATGACAATGCTCGTCCTGTGGGGGTTCATGGGACGTCAGGGTTTAGGTAAAGATTATGTAAGGTTTATTTCTGTATGCATACTTGATGAGGATGTCGCTTCAAGATTTAACCGGTTAGAAGTTGTTTTGACATGATAGCTTAGATTTCATCACGCATCATTACTGTGGATTATAAAGTTGGTCGGGTTCATAGTTAGTCGCATAATTTTTGAAAGTCATAAAGTTACGTTTGTCATAATTTTGTTTCCCTGTCCTATAAAACTTCATAGATTAGGTAAGGTTTGCTTTTATAACAATTCTGAACAATTAATGGATTCAGGGATTTTTATTCCATAAGACAACAACTCATAAGACTTTCAAGAGTTGTGGCCGACCCTGCTTAATAACTTTAATATCGTCATATAAAAGTCATAGGTACTAGCCATAAACATTTCTGAGGCTAGCTTTATCTTTGATGCTATGACGTAGGTATTCTTACATTGACCTTTTGTAGATTAAATTACGAACAAAACAAGTACAAAGACAAACACCTGAACATTGGCACGGTTATTCAACGTCGCCTTTTGTTGAGTGCTCCTCCCTCGACAATATCGTAATACAGAGCATGAAACATAATAACTTAACCTAAGCAACTAAAATTTAGGAAACCCCGGACTTTGTCACTTCAAAGTTTAATATCTCAAACACGGCTAAACCGATTTTGATAAAACATGTCTAAGAACAATCTCTAGAAAGCCTGCTTTCAATAAAAAAAATAGCATTCAAATCGGTCCACCCGTTTAAGAGCTACGGTGCCATAGACAGACAGACACACGTACACACACAACACACACAGACACACATAGCGGTTAAAGTTATAACACCCCTCTTTTTGCGTCGGGGGTTAAAAAGATAATTTTAAAACAACAAAATTCTTAGCTCTTACTTAATTTTCGCCCAATTTAAGAATTATTAAAAGTAAGAAATCAACTCTGTGCCTCCTGTGATCAGTGATGTAACTCGACTTATACCCTTTTGTGTGTTTTTATTTAGAAATAATCAGAAAAAAATAACGTTTTTTTGGGTCTATCTCACGTACCTTTAGGTGCTATAGTTTCGGAGATAATTTTGTGAAAAGTGATACAACTAGCAGAAAATAATCGTGCACATTGATATATATCAAGTTGTAACCCCTTTATGTAATTGCTCTAAAGCTTATTTTCATGCTTTATGGTATAAGTGAAATTGAATTTATTTTCACATTTTATTTTTCGGTATTTTTTTTGAAATATTGATATATCTACAGTTATACCACTTTTGACCAACTTTTCTAAAACCAGACCAGGGTACAACTCAACATCGACACACCCTACGAAAAAGTGTGTATCTACAAAAACCAAATTTTACAGGAGAGCGTTTTAAAGTTTCTATAAATTTAAAATCGCAATTGCGTGGTAACTTTATATGCCAGAGGATTGAAATTTGGCATGGAGTACAATATTGTAACAATATATATTTGTGATTTTTTATAGATTTTTAAATACGTTAGTTTCTTAATAATGACAGTTATACACTTTTACGTGATAATATTTTGTTAACTCTGACGTGTAAGTAGCAGATACATACTTGTTATACGTATATTTAACTTCGACGAAACGGTTTATGTCAGATAGACATATATTATGTAGTTACATATTTTACTCTAGATTAGTCAAGTGACAGATATTGTACAGCATTTCCCAAGATAAATTTTAAATAATAATAATATGTTTGGTTTTAAATAATATAATTTTTACTTACAACCGTAATCACGTAAAATTAGAAGTTCATTTACGAGTTTACAACAATAAAAAACATAAGTAATTAGTATTGATATGATATTTATTTTAAAAACACAAATATATCTTCAAACGTCTTGTGTACGGGTATACAAGGTAATACGGGAAAAAAATACAGAGGGTAGACACTACTATACATTACCAACTTACATAACCAGCACTGGGAGAGGACAAACAATTCCTATTTCAAAACCGGGTTTTGTATAGGGTTTTTTTGTTTCCTTGGACAAAACTAACGTCATGGGCCGGTTATGTACGAGGAAAGAAAATTCCTACTACAACTGTGTTCTATATTTTTTGATTAGATTATCAATTGACGGACTAGATAATTAGATTTTTTACTGAGAAAACAGCCCAAAACTAAAGACACGGTTTTACGTTTTACTCCAGAAGTCATCATCATCATCAGCCGGAAGACGTCCACTGCTGAACAAAGGCCTCCCCCTTAGAACGCCACAATGAACGTCAACTCGCCACTTGCATCCACCGGTTTCCCACAATTATCACGATGTCGTCAGTCCACCTGGTGGGAGGCCTGCCAACGCTTCGTCTTCCGGTTCGTTTGAGCGATGTCGCCCGCCCCTTGCCACTTCAACTTGCATATTTTTCCAGCTATGTCGGTGACTTTAGTTCTGTCTGTGAAGAATTACCGTACTCCAGAAGTAACTTAACATAAATAATAGAACAGCAAGCAAAACCCCAGACAATAATAACGTGTGAAAACACTATTGCCCCGGGATCCTCGGGAGATATTCGAATCAATCCGATTTCCGAGGAAAGTCCCTTTATTATTAATCTTGACTGATCCGTCCTGACGATATCGGCTTTCTTTGTTTTATTGGCTTAACCAGTATTGTGAGGACCTCGTTTGCAAAATAAACCGCCAAATATTTGCCCCGAGGTAGAGCTATTTTTTTTGTGAGATAATTATGTCAGATATAAAGGTCTGCGGTAGAATATACCGTGTTAATGTCTCAGTATACACATTTAGTTTACTTATTGATTACCTAGATTTTTTAAATGGATCAGTTGTAGATCAAAAACAACACGATATAATGACTCCTTATTCAATATCACCTAAGTACCAACTGTTGAACCTATGGACGATTGTACCTAAGGACACTAGCAGTAAAAAAAGCTACAAACCATAGACTGTTATCTTGAACACACCCGAATAGCATTTTTCTCGTATGGCAACAATAACTATCAGTCATTTTCGTATTTGTCAGTAGTATTGTCTTTTATGGCTGTGGAAAGTTTTCTTTGTCAAAAGTAAGTTTTTATTCGTATTTTGCGTGTGTTTTCTAAAGTTTTAAGCATAATGCTGCGAGTCTATTCGTAGTTATGAATAACTTCATGATTGTTTGTTATTTATGTAGTATTGCTGCTCTCGGGCGACTTTTAACGGACTGACATTAATTTAAATTGTAAAGTGTCGAATTTGTACCTGTGGACAAGTTTTTTATCGTACCTATGGACTGTCCACAGGTACAACATCACAGGTTGAACCTGTGTGTTCACGAAATATTTAGTTTATTTGAAATCCGATAGATGTCACTGGGATCGAATTAGATGGCGCTATCGTTTGGTTGCCTCAGATCCTATAAAAGGAAGAAGTTTTTTTTGTTGAATATACTTTGCTACGAATGTAAACTGTGTGGAGTTCCATTTCATGAACCCTATAGTGGACCTCTTCTTTTTGGATTGTACGGGCATTGTACACTGTGGACAGCTAAATATGAATTTATTTTTCTGTTTGTTATCAGTTTCTCGTGGTAACACCCGCCAAATGCGAAAAAAAATTCAAATAGTCTAAAAATTTGAAAGTGTCCACAGGTACAACATGATGATATTTTAAGAAGTACAGAAAACGTAGTTTGGACGGCAATGCAAGTAAAGTTAACAAGAAACACAGCCGGCAAAAAAGTTTGTATTAATTACATTTTTAACAAGAACTTTTGTCCACGATCACTGCATGTAAATCAGACAGCTTTTTACCTACAAGCACACCTGGAAGTACCTGTATTCACAGATGATTTTAGTCTGAAAGATTGTTTGATTAAAAGGTAAAAGTGTCATTATTCGAGCTTTACATCCGCCTCACTTCCGTGGTCAAATTTTCTGCGAATTGGCTGTTTTGAAGTCATTTTCGATTACCTATAAGAGTACCTATACTTCTACCAGAAAACTGGAAACTATGTCAGAATTTTATGCTGTTTTAACAGAAACATGTCCACGAAAATGATCATAAACAATCGCTCGAACAATACCCAAAAACCAATTCATTCATTTCATTTAATTTAATTTATTGTAGTATGGTACTTTCAAGATGTACGTAGGAATGAATACAGTATAACCTAACCAAAAAAAACACAGTTCAATATCTCAAAAAAAGTTTGACTGATCTTGATAGAACATGTCTGAGAACCATTGCTAGACACTGCTTTCAAATAAAAAAACGCATAAAAATCGGTTCACCCGTTTAAGAGCTACGGTGCCACAGACAGACACACACAGCGGTTAAACTTATAACACCCCTCTTTTTGCGTCGGGGGTTAAAAATAAGAAAATACTTAATCTATTCAAGTTTCACAATTAATTGTGAACAAAAACTTAGTTACCTTAATTTAATTACTAAGCAAGCATCAATTTATGAATAATAGCATCGCTATTTGCTAAGTTTGCTTAAAACAACAAAAAACAATTAGCATTAAAACTTGACAGTAATCCGTTTAGTGAACTAAACAAACATTGCAGCCAAAACTGTTCATCACCATTTTGCTAAACTGATACACCGTCTCTTTCTACCCTGATCCTGCACCGCGTGACAGAAAGAGGCGGCGAAAGCGATTGTAATTCTGAGTGCGCTAGACAATAAGGCCTCTGAATTTAATCAGGTCAGTGCCCTTTTGTTATAATTGGTTCTTTCCCTCTCACTGTTTCACTTAAATTGCGAGCGCTGTCGCTTCATTTGTCACTCGGTGTGTAGTTAAAACGTCACGATTCGAGTTTGTTGAATAAAAAAGCGGCAAGCGTGAGTTGGGTTCAAGTACATTGTTGGAAAAAAACCGTGGTTTGGAGTGTGACCTCTCCAGCAGATTATCGTATAAGTGTTGAATAATTCAAATCAAGACACGTGTCTCTGTGACTTCGATATTCTAGTACGAAATTGCGTTTCAAATTATTTACCTTATAATTAGCTTTCGTAATTTTCACTCATAGTCAAAAACCACAAACAGGAAGTCCTCCAAGTTCACGTTAAAACACACGAGTAATATATATTAAGATTGGTTTTTTGGAATCTTTTTGTATTTTTTATTTCAATTTAAAAAATTTACTTTTACGGTCATCCCGTAAAACCTAAATTGAAAATACAAACTGAAATATAGATGCACAGATGCACAGAAAAACCAGAAAAATGAGACCAGCACTGGGAATCAACCCAGGTCCTCGGTATTCCGTACCGCGTGCTATACCGCTACACCACTGCTGGTCAACGGTACAGACACGAATTTCCCCTATGCACCACATATCTCCCAATCCGCACTGAGCCCACGTGGGAACACGGCACAAGCTTTCTCATTCTAAAACGAGGCCTGTCTATGCCTTAGGCACTTGTCCCACCGCCGACGATGAGCGAGAAGCGAGCAGAGCGAGTAACTAGAAACGAGTGGGCGAGCAGTGAAAAGCAAGTGTTCGAGCACGACGGGCGATTACTCGCTCCACTCGCTCGAGCCGGGCGGCCGCCAAGCTAACAGCGCTGAGCGAGTATCGCTGAGCTAGTTTTATAGCTCTTGTCGCTGCGACAAAAGATGTAAGAGCGAGTTCTCGCCGGCAGTGTGAGCCGCCAGCGATCAACTATTAATATCTATGACTCTTTTACTCACACAGGATCTTATATCTTTTGTTCGTTTCTTGAGCGAGAAAATAGTCGATAGCCAATCGTTTCCTCGCCGGCGGTGAGACAACTGCCTTAGCATGGGGACGTAGGTATGTAGGCTGAGATGATGATGAAATTTTTAGAACGAAGAAGCTCTATAACCTAACCAACATAAAGTTGGAAACCCCGACTTTGTCACTTGAAAGTTCAATATCTCAAAAACGGCTAAACCGATTTTGATAAATCATCCCATCATCCCAGCCTATGTACGTCCCACTGCTGGGGCACAGGCCTCCTCTCAGAGCAAGAGGGCTTGGGCCATAGTTCCCACGCGGGCCCAGTGCGGATTGGGAACTTCACACGCACCATTGAATTGCTTCGCAGGTTTGTGCAGGTTTCCTTACGATGTTTTCCTTCACCGCAAAGCTCGTGTAAATTTCAAATGTAATTCCGCACAAATAAATATCATTTTCAAAATCGGTTTAGCTTTGGTTTTAATTTCGGGTTTCTATCGAAAAACAGCGCTGCTTGTGTGGATATTGTAGATTTTTATAGGTGAACAACTTAAGCAAATGATGTGTTTTATGTAGTAGTAACATGTCCCTATATGCAAATTGAGGTTCCAAATTCGAAAAATGACTTAAGCTTCATATCAATCAATTCCGTGCACTACTACATACATGCAATTGCCATTCATGCATGCATGCATTTGTTTTGCATGTACTTAGGTTTTTTACCTACTTATAAGGACTTCCATTCAACATTAACTATCTTCCCTGATCTTTTATATAAACTAAGCAGGTTAATGAACTATTAATGAAACTTACTTTCACTTTAACTTTTTAAGTTAATTGAGATAATTACAACATAAAAATCAACCTGAAATCATAATTTCAATTAACATCTCCAAGATGGATCCCTTCTGATAATAGATAAGCACAGATTAAATGTATAAACTTTTTAAATTCAAACCCCTTAACTTCTTCAGGTGTCGCAAATATACATAATATAATGCTATGACAGCGGCACTGAGCGAAAGTCACGTAAATGACTATATTCCCAATTCACTCTTCGTTGACCAATTCACTAGAGTGCTAATGGTTACATATTTGAATATCGAAAGTTAAAATATCTACGGGTAAACATGTCGATGTCCAAAATATCGAAAATTAAAATATCGACTGTATCGCAATATCGAAAATTAAATAACGAAAGTTTATATTGTCGAATGGTTAGATAATCTACGTCCAATATATCGAAAAGATATTTATCTACAAAAGTGACATCGAAAGATATAAACATCGAAGTTCAAAATATCGAAGTACAGAGTATCGAATATCCTATGTATGAACTATCACGTGACGGGGGCGGCGGCCGGCGAGTGCTAAAAATGACTAGATTATGTAAAATAAATGCTATTAAGAGAAAGGAGCAATAAATAAAGCAGATTTGTCTATTTGTACTTAATACTATTGTTGTGTCTTGTGTTGTGAATAAATGTATTTTCTTTCTTTCTTTCTTTCTTTATTTGTATGTACGATATTTTAATTTTCGACATTCAAATATGTTGACATTTACAACTTACATATATTGGCTATCGATATTTTTACTCATTTGATATTTTAATCAATCGACATTTCAATCTTAAACATTTTGACCATAGGTATAACCACTTTCGATATTGTGATACAATCGATATTTTAATTTTCGATATTTTGAACATCGACATTTTACCCGTAGATATTTTAACTTTCGATATTCAAATATGTACCGTGGTAATAATTTCGATAAATACAAGCGCTCATATAGTTTTAGTACATTGGCACAGCTGCATACATTACAGCGATTCGTAATGAGCTGAATTATTTTTTATTCATCATCATCATCATCGACACAACATCATCCACTGTTGGACATAGGCCTCCCCCATAGACCTCCAGTCGCTTCGGTTGGCAGCGGCCTACATCCACCGTGAACCCGCGGCTTTAACCAGCTCATCCGTCCAACTCGTTGGTGGACGTCCCACGGCTGTGCTTAACAATATGTTAATTTTTAATACATTTGCTAATATTTTTTCGGAACACTTTTCCAATGAACTAAAAGAATTTCCCTGCTCACCCGGGACCTTATGATAGCTACGTTTAGCTGTGTTGCTCTAAAATGAGCTCTGTTTGTGTTCGAAACGAGTCAGTGTAGTCAGGTGGTGGTGATAGATGGGTTCGTGTGTGTTGTTACAGTGCGGAGGTGGAGTAACTGCATGAACACGCATATCTTGCATAAACTTAGCTATCATAAGGTCGCGGGTGAGCAAAGAAATTCTTTTCGCTCATTGATATGGACTGATGATGGATGTAAATCACACTTCTCATGTTACATTAACGCCATTGCTTCATTTCCTGAAGCAAACTTTTCACTGTCTATCCTCAATCTTCCTATCTTAGTTTACTTCTTCATTCGTGAAACTCAAATACAAGTTTCAAAAATCAAAGTTTGGTGACACACCCTAAATTAATAAAAAGATTTCGCAATGTAGCCTCGCAGATAATAATGAGATGGAGGAATACGGAGCTTTGTTCGCTAAGTAATCCTTACTTAATTAATTCGTTGCGGAGTAAAAAAAGTTTGTAAAATTGGAAACCAAATAATACGGGCGGTCCCCGCGGACGCGCCCACTTCGCTGCTTAATTTGTTCACAAGTCTTCCGTTCAGAAATTTCTCTTAAAGTGGGTGCCGTCTTTTCAACTCAACACAACGCGCGGAAACAATGTGAAAGTTCCACCTCAGGCTCTGATCAATTATGGAGGGTAATTTAGGAGCCCACCTACAGGCGTCAATCTTCAGTATTTTATACAAACGTCCCCAGAATTAGATTAGTAAAGTTGCGCAATAATTTTCAAGGAATTGAATCGAAAGTTTCCTTTCAGATGTAACAATAAAAGCAGTTTTTCTTGTGCAATCAGTCGTTATCAGAGTCACGTTTGGCAGAAACTGTATTTCGTCGAGTATCGTGCCAAAAAAATGTGTTTCACCAAACGAAGGCACGTAACCCCGAGCGAACGAAATATTAATCCGGCTCAGTGAACTATACTGTTACTCTATCAATCATTCAGCAAGTATCCGAAAGTTATGGAGTTACAAACAAGAGAGAGTAACTTACGGTCTCGGCGAGTCCGTCGATAACAGGCACTGTACCACGTGTCACTTCACTCGGCGTTAACTTGTACGCACTTGCCAAATCTTTATTAGCCACTTACGTAAAATTATGTCAATTCGATGCGATGTTTTGACGTCTCGCAGTGATTACAAACACAAACACTAGCAGAACTCGTGTTTTATACGTCACTTGGCACTAATTTAATCACAGTATTGCGTTTGAGAAGTGTAATTATGATTTGTTGCAGCGAAAACACAAGGACATCGCGTTGGCGCTGGATGGCGCCCAACGTGGGGCCGCTGGAGAGCCGTGCGGCGTGGACGAGCACTCGCGCCGGCGGGTCGCCTGATACTGCCGGGTGCGCACGCCTGAGCCCGGCCGGCCCCCCACCACCCTCACCCCTTTAGATCCACTGCAATTCGGCAACAAAAAAATCACATCAGAAAGAAACCATTCCCTGTCATTGCGCTTCAATAGACGCTATCTCACCCCTTGATTCTTAAGTGCTAGTCTTTCAGTTATAAGTTATCGGCGCCATTTTGAGGTGTTAATGACGTCGTGCGACTGATTTATGTTAGAATCGTGTACCTTACTAAATCAAGGGCTGCTAATTTATATAACTGGATTGAATGCTCGCGAAATTTGCTTTCGGTGAAGTTTAGAAGCGAAGCGTTTGAGCCGGTACTTTCAGCTTTAAGATGTTCGTGAACATCAAACGCGGGGTGTTCAAAGGATTTCACACATGCTCATATTCATATATTAGCTCGTTCTCTTTACTTGTTGCCATGTTTTTTTATTTACGTGGTAAATTATGATCTTTAGGGTTTAACGTTAAGTTCACGACGTCACGCTTCGTGCTCTTATGACTAAGGACATACTTATGTTGCTTTAATTTTTTTTCCTTTTAAGATATGGACAGACCTTGTCTTCTTACACTTAACCCAATTTCTGAAATTGAACGCGTCGCACAGAAGTTATTTTAGTCGTTTCGTGAAGCATTTTCTCTTGTTCTTACTATAATGAGAATAGATGCTGCCTTGTTAAAATATTCTTTGAGTGGCGCTACTCGAGTTTCGGAATTTTCGTTCAGTTTAATTGAGTTAGTATTATGACGTTACTAGAGTTTACCCGTGGCTTCGCACGCGTAAACTATTCGATCTGGTAGTCACAATTGAATTAGTTACAAAATTTCGGTGGGAAATCCCAAAATTTATATCGTAATCTTCATTGAGATGTTGTCTTAAAAACAACTATCCCGTGGGAATATTGGAATAAAAGTAACTGTGGATGCAAGTGGCTAGTTCTAAAGGTCCTTGTTCGGCAGTGGCCGTCTTCTGGCTGATCATGATGATAAAATCCTAGGTTCATGCAAGCAGAGCCGCATGTAAAATAAATGCTTGTTGTAGGTAAATTTAAGAAACGATAAACAATCCATTTATACAGTGCATCAAATACCGAACTCCACAAATCTAGACTTTGTTCACCCACAAGGAACAAATCCGTGAACATACATGACATGCACTTTTAACGTAAAAGGAATAAAAAGATTTGTGTGCCTACACTCGCGTCTTGAAGCCGCGTAGCACCGCTACGGCGTAGCATTCGTAGCGTCGTAGCCGATAAAACGAACTAAATTCTACAAAAGACCGTTGAATACCAACAGATCGTATTCCATACTAGGGGTTCATGTTTATGTAAATAGTTTAAATCATTGGTTTTTATAACTGTAAAATTTATATGAACAGTCTTACTTACAGTTGGGTCTGTCATTAGGATCGAAGTTTTTTTTTAATCGATCACGAATAGACCTATCTCACCAGGTAGTAAGTGCATGAGACTGCTCTCTGATTCTGTAATAAATTTTACTTAACTTCCGTGCGAATTCAAAAAGTACAACATCGTGTTTTGAGATTTAGGTGTAATACTAGATATAACGTAAGTCCCTATTATGTGGGAAAATTGGGATAAAAAGTATACCTAATAATATCCAAAACCATCGCTTACAAAATTCCAGATTTGTAATATAAATGGCAGGATTATTTTGTTATTGCGATTGTAAAACAAAATGACGTCTTTTGTGATACTAATGATAATCCATACTTCCTTATTCATTCTTACTACCATCCCATCCCAGCCTATATACGTCCCACTGCTGGGCACAGGCCTCCTCTCAGAACAAGAGGGCTTGGGCCATAGTTACCACGCGGGCCCAGTGCGGATTGGGAACTTCACACGCACCATTGAATTGCTTCGCAGGTTTGTGCAGGTTTCCTCACGATGTTTTCCTTCACCGCAAAGCTCGTGGTAAATTTCAAATGTAATTCCGCACATGAATTTCGAAAAACTCAGAGGTGCGACCGGGGTTTGAACCCACGACCCTCTGCTTGAGAGGCGATAGGTCAAACCACTAGGCCACCACGGCATTCTTACTACATAATATTATAAATGTGAAACTATTATCTGTCTGTTACCCTGTTCAGGCTTAAACTGCTGAACCAATTTAAATTAAATTTATCATGAAGATAGTTGAAGATCCTAGGACATTGCATAGTTTTATCGGACGGAGCTGAAAAAACTCTGACGCTTCGTGCATTCAATGCGTATTTAAAGCACTGCTGTGGAATTAAAGCGTAAAAAACCGGCCAAGGGCGTGTCGGATACGCCCACGATAGGGTTCCGTAGCCATTACGATAAAAAAAAACAAGTAATATTATGTGCGTTATAACACAATCAAAACACTCTTACTACAGTCGTATCTTCACGGCACTTACGTCCTTTTGTTGAGAAGCGTAGTTTTTCGGTAATAACTCAAAAACGGTATAAATCCGATCATGTTGAAACCAATTTTGGTGTCGGACACGCCCTAAAAAGGGTTCCGTAGCCATTACGAAAAAGTTAAGTAATATTATTACAAACTCTATTCTTTCGCACTCTGGCGACTCCATTCAAACTGTAGTATTCTTCATTTATCGTTCGGAGCTGAGAGCCTTATGTTTGTCTCGTTCTGACTTTCACAAACTCTATTACTATCGCCCTGTCCTGTTTCAGAAACACAACCACCTATGAGCGGTCTAGAAGACCACTAATTTTAAAGGATATGCAATAATTATAGAAATTCAGTTTAAATTTAATAAAAAAGTAATAAATAAAATTTTAACAGTCTATGCTATTTATTTGCAATAAACATTACAAAATAAATCAATAGATTTTTTCATAAACTTAACACATTTCAGTAGGTACTTCTCTTATCCCTACTGTAAAATTACTTACCCGAAGGGGATATGAGATCTCAAAATATATAGGAACATAATATAAAGATCATTATTAAAGTTTCATCAAATTGAATGATCAACTTATACAGGAACATTTTATTTTTATAAAATTGGAAACCCTCAAAACAACCATTTTTGTCGGCAATCGATAATAATTTTTCGAACATTCGAGACAAAATAAATTAGTCTCTTGCATTCAATGATGACACTTATTTTAACCACCTTTTGTGACTGTGTTATTAGGAGGCATGTTTTACTAAAAAATAAAAATTAATGTTTTTTAATCATATTAAGAATGTTAACAAATAAAACACACACAACCACCTGCGTTCGGTCTGGGAGACCACGTATGAATATTACGCAACCACCTACCTACGGTTTCTGAGACCGTTGTCGCCAGTATTATGCTCACTTAATTCAAAGGAATACACATCCAAACTTGTCGACCACATGGCGGCCATTGATTGGCCCCCAGGAAAAGGTACAAGGTCACTAGAAGTTTGTGCGCCGCGATTGCATCGAATTACTATCATTTTTAAATCTGCTAAGGTCTGAGAGACCACACGTAGGTGGTTAAGTGTTAAGCTCAAATGTCTGCTTATGTTAAGCTTTACTCTTATCTTTATTTCTGTTCTTGATAACCGTTTGAACCAGCTGAGGCGATGCTTCTTTGAGGTGATGTGCCCAGCCCAGCTTTGCGAATCCATCCAGCAATAGCGTAGTGATGTTGAGCGAGTACGATAGTTCAGCGGCCCTGTAGTCCCACGGAAATGTATGGTGGTAGTTGTGCCAGCCTTCGCCCATCGCCACCAGGGACACGCCCCAGTTCTCCGTGGGCATTATATCACTGAAAAATAATGAATTGTCAAACGAGTGCATAAAATGCGCCTTAACTCTCAACTCGACTCGCCTCTCAAAAGCCTTAACTTAACTATCAACTCTAACCTGATGAGATTTATGAACAAGTTTTACACTTTGCTTTTCACTCCGATTGGGAGATGATTAAACAGCAATGGTTGAAATAAATGTTCATTTTCTAGCTACCTTTTATTTTTCATGCATTGCGATTTACAGAAAACAATAATACACATAGCAGAGCTCGGTTATCGCCTCAGGTCAGTGGTCGTCAAACTGCAGCCTGCAACCGATATTTTTGCGGCCCACGACACACGCAACGACTTTAGTAGGTAATGGCTTTCAAAACAGATTTTGCATACGAAGATAACTGAATCTATACGCGGGTAGAACAGTTGGGTAGGTATATTTATTACTAGCTTTTACCCGCGGCTTCGCACGCGTAAACTATTCGGTCTGGTCTTCATTGAGGTTGTGTTGTGAATCTGTACAAAATTCAAGACTCTAAGCCCAGTGCTAAAATTTCAAAATTTTTCCCTATCCAAATTCAAATTCAATCATTTATTCAGTAAATAGGCCGCAATGGGCACTTATACACGTCATTTTTTAAAATACCAGCGCTTTCGGAAAGACCAGCATTGCCAAGAAGAATGCGCCGCAAGAAACTTGGCAGAAAGTCATTTTTTCAAAATAAAATAATTACAAATAAAATACTTAAAAACTACAGTAAGTATACAATTAAAGAAAAATTACAAATAATAATAATAATAATACACGGATGTATGGGGTCCCTTATTAGTTACAAAACTATCCCGTAGAAATATCGGGATAAAAAGTAGCGTATGTGTTATTCCAGACGTCCGGCTACCTACATAACAAATTTCATGCCTCTAAGCCCAGCGGTTGTTATTTCGAGATTTTATCCCTAGTTAGTCCGTAGGAATATCGGGTCAAAAAGTTGCCTATGTTTTATTCCAGACGTCCAACTACCTACATACCAAATTTCATGACTCTAAGCCCAACGGTTATTATTCGAGATTTTATCCCTATCCCGTGGAATATCGGATAAATAGTAGCCTATGTGTTATTTCAGAGGTTCAGCTACCTATACACTAAATTTCACGGCTCTAAGCCCAGCGGTTGTTATTTCAAGATCTTATCCCTAGTTATCCCGTGGGAATATCGAGTCAAAAAAGTTGCCTATGTTTTAATCCAGGTTATAAACTAACTTTCCGCAAATTTCATCCAAATCCGTCCAGCCGTTTAAGCGTGAAGAAGTAACAAACATACTCACTCACTCACAAACTTTCACATTTATAATATTAGTAGGATACTTACGTGTATTATTGCTAAAAATTACCTACATTTTATGAAAGTTAGTGCCTAAAATAATATTTAAAAAAATTAAGTATGTTTTCAATTTACTTTAGTTGCCTATACGTATTTAATTTACACCCCTTATCATAATGCTACCGACGACTTTTCAAAAGTAACCCATTTCTGCAGGTGGTAGGACCTTGTGCAAGGTCCGCCCGGATTGCTACCACCATCTTGCTCGCTAATCCTGCCGTGAAGCAGCAGTGCTTGCACTGTTGTGTTTCGGCGTGGAGAGTAAGACAGCCGGTGAAATTACTGGCACATGAGGTATCCCCTCTTAGGCCTCTAGGTTGGCAATACCCCTGGTGTTGCAGATGTTTATGGGCGGTGGTGATCTCTTACCATCAGGAGACCCACTTGCTCGTTTGCCATCCAGTCGAACAAAAAAAAAAAGCCAATAGGTAGTCAATCTGTTCATCAAATATAAAAAAATAACAGTTTATCATAAAAAGGGAAGAATAATTAAAAACATAATTCAAATTCAGCCACATGCTTCGTCAAATTAATAAAAAAATATGTTGTTGTTGTTGTTGTTAGCCTATTCTGTCCCACTGCTGAGCAAGGGCCTCCCTCCAACACTTCCACCGCTCTCTGTCCCCTGCATACAAGGGCCAGTCCTTCAAGAAGAAGTCCAGTTCATCTCGCCATCGCCGTCTAGGTCTGCCAGGTCGCCTTTTCGAGTTGGTGGGCATCCACTCGTCTGGCATGCGGCAAACATGGCCAGCCCAGTCCCACTTCAGCTTAGACGCCGTTCGACCTACGTCAGTGATTTGGGTCATGGAGCGCAGGGCGGTGTTCCGGATCCGATCGACGAGTTTTAAACCTAGCATGCTGCGCTCCATGGCTCGCTGGCAAACCCCGATTTTGAACTTTAGAGCTTCTGTCAAGGACCAAGTTTGACCACCGTAGGTGAGAGTTGGTAGTACGCACATATCCATGAGTTTCCTTTTTAAGGAAATTGGGAAGTTACCCTTCATAAGGTGTTTCATTGACCAATAGCCCCTCCAGGTGTTTTCTGTCCGTCTTTCGACTTCTTTTTCTTGCCTCGCCTGGAAGGAGACTAATTGGCCCAAGTAAATATACCCATGGACATATGCGATATGTTCCCCGTTTATCTCAATCCTACGTTGGGATAAAAATATATAGTTATTAATTATTAATTAGCCAACTATAGTAATTTTCGGATAGGATGGGTACGGTGACACTTTCGTTTTTTCCATTCCACGCCATGAACGTTTCAGGCCAATAATTTATAAAAAAATATACTTGAATTCCGAAAGAACAAAAAAAAATATCTCTATAGCTTAAAAGATTTCGTAATAATAAACAAAAATCACTTAAAAATGTATTATTATGTTTTGAAACTAAAAAGATAAATTGTAATCTCGTCAACTTTCATCGCGTAAAACGGAACTATATTTCAATAGAGCTTGATTTTGATTATCGACCGAATCGATTCCACAATCTTGTCAAATCGTTTGACTCGCATCATCTGTCAATTAGTACGAGAGCGAAGGGCCTTGAATGAGTCTTTGTTTTGAGTGTTTCGTATTTTGATGTTTTGAACTGTTACTTATGATAGTAGTTTATGAGTAAATAGCAGCCTTAGGTATAAAATATACCTAAACTTGGAAGATTCCGTATAAAACACGAAATCCTCAGAAAAATATTACTTAATTTTTTCGTAATGGCTACGGAACCCTATTTTGGGCGTGTCCGACACGCTCTTGGCCGGTTTTTGCCGATTCCACGTCGGCAGATGTGGGGTGACCCTAAGGTTTAGTTTTTACCTGAGGGTAGGTACTCACGGGTTATATGGTTTGTTGCCCCATAGGTGCGCGAAGCTATTGACAGCCCAGGTGAAGTTGAGACTGATAACGTAGCGCATAAGCATCTGCGAAAGAATCGCGTTGTCCCAGCTCTCGCCCCACGCGAGTGGCGGCACCAGCGTCGGCAACACGAAGCAGAACGTCAGTTTGCATACATTGAAGTACCTGCAACAAAATAAAATAAGAACGGCGTACCTATTAATAGAAGTCTTCTTTAGGGTGTTATCCAGTGCTACTACATAATGTACTCGTATGTATGTGTGTAGCAGTATTTTAATTATCTTTTACACTGAGCCACGTCACTTCTCCCTTGTCTATGTTTTTTTTCTGACTGGGGCAAAGGAACTGGCTCATGCATACATGTTTATTTAGCGTTTGGGCTCCACAGAAAACCAGCGTTACTGCACATAATGTGCGGCAACACATGCTGAGAGGAGACCCTTTTTGGTATCCTGCCGTGTCACCTAGTAACATAGTTTTAGTGCTAGTTTTAGTCTTAGTTTTAGGTGGTATTTATGGAGCCAAAATAAACCTTTCTTTTTTCTTTCTTTCTATGTAGTATACATACATACATACATATGTACGAGTTCATATAAGTATATTACATATTATTATGTTACTTAAATTTTCTATATGAAAAATTAGCT
The DNA here is from genome assembly GCF_025370935.1 of Choristoneura fumiferana. Classification (NCBI taxonomy): domain Eukaryota; kingdom Metazoa; phylum Arthropoda; class Insecta; order Lepidoptera; family Tortricidae; genus Choristoneura; species Choristoneura fumiferana. The sequence continues at coordinate 18,177,093 of NC_133492.1, forward strand.
GTTACTCCATCCGCGCCGAATTCGTTTATTGATATTCCGCGGGAACTATGCAATTTTTCGGGATAAAAACTATCCTAATCCGTCCCCGGGACGCAAACTATCTGTATACCTACCGAATTTCATCTAAATCGGTTCAGCGGTTTAGATGTGATGAAGTAACGAACAAACAAACAGACTTACAAACTTACGCATTTATAATATTAGTGGGAAGTGGGAAAAAAAAAAGTTTCAATGGTAGGTATCCCCTAAAATCTGCCGTCCTATAGGCCTGCGGCTAAATCCACCACTGCCTGAAAAGTATTTTTTTTACAACATTTTATGTTTTTAAGCGAATTTTGCATCGACCATAGAAGTACCTGGGCGACCGAGCTTTGCTCGGGTTAAAACTCGATAGTAAACATTTTCCCAGAGATAAGACCAAGCTAGATCGATTTGTCATTTCCAAAAACCGTACCAATTTATTACTCATAATACAAGAATTGCACGTTTAAAGGTATTTATCGCGCAAGATATCGTGGCAAAAAAGCGTTTAAAAAACTTCTAGAATTCTAGACAGAGTTGATGTTTTCACTCAGTAGAAATATGCCTGCCTAGGTATATTGAAATGTTCAATACTGTGTAAGGATAAAAATATCCCTAAGCACTTTTGAAAATTGTATCTAGTTGTTATGGCTACGTTTTCTTACTTGGTGTGGAACTGAACGAGAGGGTCAAGCGAGATGTCACGCATTTCAACCTGCCGTCCTAGTCTTATGACTTCAGAGTGCTTCTTCATCATCAGCCAGCCGACGTGGGAGAAGAAGAAGCCGCGACGCGCGTTGTGCGGGTCTGCAGACGTCTCTGAATACTTGTGGTGTATTCGGTGGTCTCGTACCCACTCGTATATCGTGTTCTAGACAAAGAAATTGAACGGCTCAGTGGGCTAAGACATTAGCTAAGACGGACTAAATATCTTGTGCTGGTAATTTTCCTTACGATAGAACACAACGATCACTACCCACATAAAGATTTTTCATCACACTTGCTCGTAAACAGGGTCGTAACATGCAGGCTACCTTGGTTGCAAGCCCCCAAATAAAACCCTCGACCTAAATGTGCTTGTCATGAACCCCAAGGTCGGTAAATGAGTCATTGCGCGTACAAAGTTTCTTGTCAGGAAGCCCAAGGTCGGTAAATGAGTCCATGCCCATACTAATGCTGCTGCGCCGTGCGCGCGCTGCTGCAGGCCCACACGCACGTCAGGCGCATGCTGCTTGAGGAGCGGGAGGGCGGCGCTGCCAAGAGCGCAGCCCAAGGTATCGCCAATATTTGGAAGAATTATAAGTTGGGTGTCAGCCTCCATGTTGCAGTAAATAAAGCTAGGTATTAAAACATGGCCCGGAGCAGAATGTACAGCTTGTTAATGTGACTTTAGTTGTGCAGAAAGCACTTCATCAACTATTTTACCTGTCCTGCCGCCGAGTAGCAAATAAGCAGGATCCATTGAAGCGGTAAAGTGGCCTTATACGAGTGGTGACACCAGTAGCGGTGCACGCCGGCAGTCACTCCGAATCCAGCTACGGTACCAACGACAAAAGCTAGAAGGAAAATAAACGGGTTTGAGTTGAGATAGAACTGAACTTGATTGGTGCAGGTGTTGAAATAAGTTATAAGTCATCGCAATGTTGTGGCAGTAGACAGACACCTCACCCCGCTATCCTTGGCAAAAGAAAATTGGCGCAGTCCTATGGTAATGAGCACGGAAGATCGCAAGAACGTATGGAAGAGCAAGGAGCAACACGGGCGGTTCAACAAAGCTCTAACAGGGCCTGATGTAGACCTTCTCGCGTCGGTGACCTGGCTACGTTTCGGGAACCTCTTTGGGGAAACCGAGGGTTTTGTGTGTGCAATTACGGACGAAGTTATCATGACGAACAACTACCGGAGGTATATCCTGAAGGACGGTATTTGTCGGGCATGCCGCCGTCCTGGGGAGTCACTCAGGCATATTATCTCCAGTTGTTCTCATCTTGCTAACGGTGAGTATTTGCACAGACATAACTTAGTAGCCAGGATTATCCACCACTTGCTCTTCGATACGGCCTTGTAGACTCTGAGGTGCCGTATTATAGGTATGTCCCTGCGCCAGTTCTCGGAAATGGTCGTGCCACGCTCTATTGGGATCGATCTGTCATCACGGATAGGATTATTGTAGCCAATAAGCCTGATATCGTGCTGACAGATCGATCAAACCGCCAGGCAGTGCTCGTCGACAACACCATCCCACATGACGAGAACCTCGTGTAGGCCGAGAAGGACAAACTCAGCAAGTACCTTGACTTGGCTCACGAGGTGACTGCTATGTGGGATGTTGACTCGACGATCATTGTCCCGATAGTCGTTTCGGCAAACGGTCTAATAGCGAAGAGTCTCGACCAACATCTCAAGAGACTCTCGCTAGATGGCTGGATCAAGGGCCAGATACAGAAGGCGGTACTTCTGGACACGGCACGCATCGTCCGGAGGTTCCTCACTCTGCGGCCCTGACCACCGGTAGCTTGGGCCCTGCCCCGTTACCGGCGGCAAACTAGGTTAGGTTTTTATAATATTTTTATTTTGTATGTACTTTTCTGTATTTTACTTTTTATAACTATTATAAAAACCTAAACCTAAGAATGAAAGAAAAATAAAGAACATAATAATTTGGGTCCATATCGGCACGTATAGGTACTTATTGAAAGTCAGAATATAATGTTTTCAGAATGATCGTTTGCCATAACTCTTTTTTCTCCGAGTACAATAATTGTTCAGAATTGTTATTTTAGAAACCTAACCTAACCTATAGTTTTTCTATAGGATGTCCAATTAAAAAATTCAGAAAAATTTAAGTTTTTTATTTTAGAAAAGTTTTAGTGGGGAAAAAAATACGACACACGATTAGGACAAAAATTACGGTATGACTAGCGAAAAGTACCTATGCGAACTTTGGCGCTCCCTAATAATTTATTTGCTAAAATTTGGCACAGCAAGAAAAATACATTAAAACCAAATAAACAATTAAACAACCTTACATAATTTTACATAAGTATGAGTAAAAAGAAAGAAAGAAAGATCAGAAACATCGTAGTATCTACCGAAAGAAGCAAAAAGGGCTAATAATCAAAGACTACAGTATATACATATAGGGATAAATAATCAGCCGAGAGTGATGCGTCTTGTTCGCTAACTGTCCTAATAGAATAGAAGTATTATTCAATTGTCTATTTTATAAGGAGAAAATTTTAAGTAGCTCTGAATGTCTGGAAGTTAAACAGTTGACCGAAAAAGGTCAGAGCGGTAGCTTTACTTCACCGAAAAATTAACAAAGGAAAAAGTTATTTGAAATGAATATTACCTAGCTTCCATATTGTCTAACATAAGTAGGTAGATAAGATAATCTAACATAAATAATTTAATGGTCTGTTTAAACTAACACCACACAAGGATCTTTCCTGTGCCTGTCTCGCGAAAAAATTCGCATTTAGGTACGAGTACACACACAAAAAACATACATATTTATTTAGCTTCTACGTCTTCAGTAACAAACATGCATTTTTCTTTAGTTAAAAGTTACTTCAGACTGTTAGCTATATTCTGATAATAACTCGACTTAATACTGTGATAATTTTTAGTTTAGGTATGTTTATAAGTATTTATAATTATTATATACAATAATCTTACATACCTATCTTAGCGCTTTTATTTATAAACAAAAAAAATATAATCTTACTGAAAACAATGCTCTGCCATTTTGGGTAGTAGCCGATCACCAAGTTGTAACCAGACCATACAAAACTAACTATATGTATTAAAGATATGATTATAATATTTTTCCATATAAGCTGCGTCTGGAATCCCATTTTCTTCTCCCACGCTCGTAAATAGTTTCCTTCGTTGTCGATGGAGTCGTTTTTTGTTTGACTCGAGATTATTGAGCTTTCGATGCGGTACCTTGGTACAAGGCCGTCATCTGAGTCGCATTCAGGCGCCTTTAAAAGGGTCTTCGTGGTCGTGGAGGGAGCCATTATAATGCGCTGTGGACAAAATAATGTTGAATGAAGACGAACAAAGTTGAAGTAGGTACTTAGTTTAGTCTGTACTTAAGTGTTCGCGCGTTTATTTCGATTAATGATTTATTTTTCGATGAAAAAAAGTGTCATTGACGTAACTCGACTCCGTGGCTAATTGTAAAAATTCAAAAAAAAAAATACTTTCCACCCTAGAGATGAAAACGCAATTTTCCACCCGGCTTTCTATCCATAAAGGACCTCCGTAAATTCAAAAAGGACCTCCGTGGTCATTTATTAAACTTACAGATCAGCTCAACATAAGCGCTTTTGTGTAAGATGTGATGTGGTTGTACCTGAGGGTGGGGAGGGGGCTCTGTTGGTTGGAGTTACTGTGTTGCGGTTTGTGTCCCAATGTTGCCAGGCTGCAATAATTTTGTGTGGGTGCGAATTGTGTTATGTATTATCTAAATCTCTTTATTGTACATAGAACATGAAATTAACAGTTAACAAGAGAAACAGCTAATAATATAATATATGGTTGTTATATTTGGACTGTGTGGTGTGTCGCGTAGTTCTGTATCGGATGCCAACCTGGATCCACGTAATATCAGCGTCGAGCCACCTCTAGTGACCCGACAAGTGCTGAGTGGACTCCTTTTTCGCATTAGTATTTTACCTTTAATTTATCTTCTTTTTTTTTCATTTTAGCATGAACATGTCTGTACTTAATTCTTACTTATGCGAAATAAAGATTTATTATTATTATTATTATTATAAAAATTGAACTTTCCGAACAGGAGAGATGAAAAGTTATTTTTCTTTGCTGCTAACCTACCTACAACAATACAATAACTCTTTATTGCACACCAACACAGTAAGCAGTACAGAAAACACAAGTATATACATAGAGATTTCCTAAGGTAAGCTGTAAGGTAGGGTACCTACGTACGTAAGGAAAATGAATCACGTAAGTACCAGCGTACCAGGGTGGATCCTGGTCATAATCAATTTCTCTATGATTTCTTTAGCAAATGTTTGAGATGTCAACATGACGTTAGTAGCACAAAGGGTTCGATTCCCGGTGGGGGCGAATCCTCGGAAAAATAAGGACGTTTGTTCTCGAGTCTTGGGTATTTAATAGTATTTAATATGGGAGGTCCCATACCATTGCCCTTGTAAAAAATTTTGACACCAATTTAAATATTGTATTTTTTTTGTTTTTAAGTACTTATGTATCTATCTATTTATTACCCGACTGCCCGAAGGAGGGTTATGTTTTTCGAGCGTACCGTCCGACGAATAAAGCCACTTCTGCAAAATTGGTACTTTTCGCTAGGGGCATTTGAATTTTCGCTTAGTTTAATTTGATTATAGCTTTGTAAGTAATAGAAATTCGTCAATGCAATTAAGTATAGTTTTTACTAGAGTTGTCAGGATTACTTTTTAGTAGCAATTTTTTTTAAATGTTAAGGCTTTCAAGGAATTCTGGGTCTTAAAGTAATATGTAACTGTTTTCGTGGGAACGCACAGCCAAAAATTCGGTGTTAAGAGAATATAGAACTATCTTTGTCGGAGTTTGACTTTGTGAACCGAGGTCTATAGGCATATAAAACTTTATTCCTCGGATATTTTGTTTATTTTTTCAACAACATGTAACTATCTATCTATCTATCTTCTACGCCGTTAGCAATAGAGTCATGTTCAGATATTTTTTATCAAATTTTAGCTCACATGTTTATGAACTCGACTGTACGTGATTATTCGCAATGACGAAATAAATAATAATTAATGCTTATTACAAACAACATTGCCCATTAGGTACTCACAATATGACACTTGTTCCTTGTTCTTGTTTGTTATGATCGCACATGAAAATTATATAAAAAGTTTTAAAAGTAATGTATTTCATCATCATCGTGATCATCACATCTGCAGGATGTCCACTCTTGGACATAGGCCTCCCCCATAGCCCTCTAGTTGCATCCACCGCGAACCCGCCGCTTTAACTAGGTCATCCTTCCATCTCGTTGGAACTTTTCAGCCCCAACAGCCATACGTTCTCCATCCTATAATGGCCTGCCTATTGCCACGACTTCAACGAGCTAATTTGTTTGGCCATGTCGATAATGGTGACCCTTGTTCTTCTACATATCTCCTCATTTCTAATTCGATCTTGTAGAGAAATCCCGAGCATAGCTCTCTCCATAGCTCGCTGAGCAACTCTGAGCCTATTTATAAGGGCTATAGTGAAGCACCACGTCTCCGAGATCCATATGTATTGTCATCACTGGCAACACACATTGGTTTAAAAAGACTTTCGTCTTAAGGCACTGAGGAATTTTGAACGAAAAAACATTGCTGAGTTTTCCAAACGGTGCCCATCTGTGTTGGATTCGACGATTGGTCAATCTTCTCGAAGTTGAACTTACCTAATTTGACGGTTTTTTCTATGTATTTGTATACATATGCGTCAACAACTTCAGGAACCAAATTCTCAACCAAAATAGGAGTAGACACCTGTTCTTGACACTCGATTGAGGTTTTCGAGTAGCGTACTGAGTTCTTCCATCGACTTTGCCATAACCACGATATCGTCGGCAAACCGAAGGTGAGTGATGTATTCGCCGATGAGATGCCTAGTCCTTTCCATTCCAGAAGCTTGAAGGCGTCTTCCAAAGCGGCAGTAAACAGTTTCAGAAATATGACATCTACGTATCTTACGCCTGTTTTTAAAGGAATCGCCTTCGAATTCTGTTCGTGTACTCGGACCGATATAGTGGCGTAGTTCTGTATGATCCCATTTTACTATATCAAATGGAAACATTATTTTATTCTCATTTTGTTTGTGTTTCATTAAACTGTGTTTTCATTTCGTTTATTTTACTGTTTTTATTTTACACTGCGGTTCTACTAATCTTGTGTTCTTAGGAAAAAAACACAAGATTAGTAGAACCGAAATGCAAATGAAATGCTAAGAAGGGTTCGTTATTAGATTTAGGTGTTTAATCTCATGATTTTAATAAACTTCACAGACCTATATATTCATTAAACTCCTTTTATCTTAGATATTTTACAATACTCTGCCATGGTATTTATTAATATGCTTTATTTGAGAATGTCATATTATATAGCCATAGTTGTTCCTCTCAAGTAATCATGGATACAACTTGCCCTTGGTCTTCTAACAGCATTTCGTAACATACTATAGCATTCTATATTCCTAGTTAAATTAGTTATTTTCTAGTAATGTGTTCTTATATATATAGGTAGATAATTAACCTGTCTTCTCCCAGAGGCACAAATTTGTGCCCAAAATCCTTCGATCCTGTTTTCCTGGGAGATGACAGATTTAATTGTAGCTTAAATTCAGACCAACCGATCTTTCCCCTCGCTAAACGTACCATATGGGTTACTTAGGATGAACACAACGAAGGGTCAATCATCTTATTTAGGCGCTAGACAACCACTAGACGATCACATGGCCAAACCGCATCATCACGCTATCATATAGTAGGTTTCATACATCTCAGTAGGATTCTTAAGCTGAAGTTATATAGGTAGGCTGCACAAAGGTAGGTCATAGATTTTGAGCTTAGGAGCTTTTGATTAAATTAGCCGTTAGCTTCAGGAGCTTTGAGCTTTTAGTCAGAGCTTTTTGAGGTTGAGCTTAGGGTAAGCTTTGAGTAGAGGGGAAGTTTTAGTTAAAGGTTAAGGGGAAGTTTTGTTGGGGGGTGCGTTACAAGACCAATGTCTATTACGGCGCGTCACCGTTTTTTAAGAGTCGCCAGTACGCTCGCCGCTGATCGCATTTACCTACAAAAGTAGTATCGTTCTAATTTACAAATAACACGTTGAAACAAAGTTAAACTTTGCGACTGTAATGGGAGCAACTGTTTTGATGTTTATAATTAGTTTTCGTTCATATTTATTGGAACAGAATAAAATCACATTAATTTTAAGTTTCGTATGAGAAATAATTTCCATTTCTTTTTCCAGTTATTGTTGTTTTTTTTTTTGTTACATTTTATTTTAACCAAAACGAATTATAATCATCGTAATGGCTGCTCCCGTTATAGTTGCAAAGTTGCGTTTTGATCGGGAGTACTGCTTGTAAATTAGAACGAAACTACGTTTGTATAGGGACGCGAGCGTAAAAGAAACTTTTTTTAAAATGTAATAGCAGACAAACAAGCAGACGGTTCACCTGATGTTAAGTAATTACCGTCGCCCATAGACATCCACAGCACCATCAGGGCTGCAGATGCGTTGCTGGCTTTGCAAGAAATGGTACACTCGCTTTCTGAAGGTAGCCATATCGTAATGAGTTGGAAAAACCTCGGCCGCCAAACTGTTCCATAAGCAAGCTCACGTCTCACAGTCGAATCGTATCCGTACCATCGTCGCCAAATAGCCGCTATTTCAAAGGAAGCGTCGGCACACTAATATTTCAGAAGAAGAACCGCAGTACCTCACTAAGGCACTTGTCCCACCGCCGACGATGAGCGAGAAGCGAGCAGAGCGAGTAACTAGAAAGGAGTGGGCGAGCAGTGAAAAGCGCGAGTTCGAGCACGACGGGCGATTACTCGCTCCACTCGCTCGAGCCGGGTGGCCGCCAAGCTAACAGCGCTGAGCGAGTATCGCTGAGCTAGTTTTATAGCTCAGCGAGTTTTATAGCTCTTGTCGCTGCGACAAAAGATGTAAGAGCGAGTTCTCGCCAGCAGTGTGAACCGCCAGCGATCAACTATTAATATATGTGTCTCTTTTACTCACACAGGATCTTATATCTTTTGTTCGTTTCTTGAGCGAGAAAATAGTCGATAGCCAATCGTTTCCTCGCCGGCGGTGAGACAACTGCCTTATCTTCGATTCTTGACTCCACACATACAATCAAAACTACACTCTATCTAACAAAACCCAAAGTGCATTTTGCTTTATTGATAAACGTGTAAAAATGGAATGTGGACTCTGTTAGTATGAGAATAAGGGTCTTTTGAGGTGAAGTGTTGAATTAATTCGGGCCGACACGTCCCAGTATCGGTCTTTTCTTATGCCTTTGTTCTTAATGTTCATTTAGTATTCTATATGTTATTGGTAGGTATACATTTTATAGGTTTTATCGTGTGTGTTGTATTCACTTGCCGTTGGTACACTCACCTGCATTAATATTTACCAAAGCGAAGCATAAAAAATTTGATACGTCGTACCGACCCTAGAAATAGATTCGTATCAGATATTTATGCGCGTTTTGTTATGTCAGATTTATATGCTGGTGACTGTACAGGTAAACCAACGTTTCTCAGCTCGTAGTATTAACACACAGGAGGGTTTTTTTTTTATTCGACTGGATGGAAAACGAGCAAGTGGGTCTCCTGATGGTAAGAGATCACCACCGCCCATAGACACCTGCAACACACGGGGTATTGCAGATGCGTTGCCAACCAAGAGGCCTAAGATGGGATACCTCAAGTGCCAGTAATTTCACCGGCTGTCTTACTCTCCACGCCGAAACACAACAGTGCAAGCACTGCTGCTTCACGGCAGGATTAGCGAGCAAGACGGTGGTAGCAATCCGGGCGGACCTTGCACAAGGTCCTACCACCTGCAAAAACAACGTACTACAACGGGCTACAACGTAATTCTAAAATTGAAATTCGAATCGTGCCATCCCTCTCACTCTCGTATAAAATAATGTAAACGTCAGCGGGACGGCAAGATACGAAGTTCGAATATTGCACTTCGTAATATCACGTCTACAAGAAAGTTTACCTTCTAAAACAAAAGTTCTAAGACAAAAATACTCGTAGCTTAGTTTTGTGAGTAGAATCGAACCTTGAATTTAAATCCCCATGGCCAGACACCCTGTATTAACGAAACCTCACTGTCGTCAAAATGGCTTTCACTATAATCGGGCCCCAAAGTACCGTTATTTAATTTCGTATTCAATTATTTTTATTATCATTCAAAGAAAAAAAATAGGTTACCACGGGACGCATACCAAGTTATATGGCAAATATAGATACACACAGCGGCCAAAAATCTGGCCCTCAAATGTATGCAGAAATAGGTAATTTTGTATGGAGAGTGGGCCAAGTTTTGTGCCGCTCAGGTTAAGTACTTTATATTGCAATGCCCTTGCAGGGTGAATGTTTGAAGCACTAATAACATCAACGGCTCTTCAAGGCTAGAGTGAATAAGATGTTACTAAATCAGTGAGATGGGCCAATCAACTACTTTACCCACACTTTGGGCGTGTCCTGCGTTACCAAAAAATCGTACTTCCAACAAGATATTTCACGGTTTAATAGGTTGAACTTACGTAGCATGGCATGTATTCATGTACACCATCAATTAAATTACTGAAAAAACATGTTTACTTACAAAAATCTGCAATTGTTTGAAAAATTTCGCGGATAGATTAGTTTGGGTAAAATAGTTTTGTTGATTGGTCCATATACCCTTTTGGCCTCATCTATAGGGGTTAATCACGGTCAGTTTGATGTAAAAAATAACCATGTAATTATACAACACGTGAGTAATAAGACATTTGAATTTGAGCTTAAAAAAGTTGCAGGTAAATGTTGGCCTTATGCAATAGCTTCAAAAGCTTAATTTTATAAAGATTAATTAAAAGTAATTAACATAAGGTAGCCACTAATACTTGAGGCTGCTGTATAAAATAGCTATAAATAAATGAAAAGTTTAAAAGTCTCGCGGAATTCGCCGAGAAACTTTTACACAACTTATTTAATAACTCCCGTAGCATGGCACGGGGCAGGGAGAAAAATGGAGGGGAAGTCGTTACTATTATCACAAAGTAGCATGTATGTACCTCCTGATAATTTCTGTAGAAAAAGTGTGATTGGAATGGTTTAAAATGTCACTTTTTTATAAAGCCAGCGCTTTCAGAAAAATCGTCGTTGCCAAGAAGAATGCGCCGCAAGAAATTTGTCTTAGTTTTTTTTTTTTCAAATCTTATACAAAATTTACAACTTTTTATTTTACTCGACTGGATGGTAAACGAGCAAGTGGGTCTCCTGATGGTAAGAGAACCTAGAGGCCTAAGATGGGATACCTCAAGCGCCAGTAATTTCACCGGCTGTCTTACTCTCCACGCCGAAACGCAACAGTGCAAGATGCAAGAGCAAGATGGTGCTAGCAATCCGGGCGGACCTTGCACAAGATCCTACCACCTGCAAAAGATTTTCTCAACTGTGAAATTAGCAAACCAATTAAATTACAAATAAAATAAAAATGTAAGCCTTAGTCATAAATATATACAGTTATTAAGCTCGGTTTATGAAGAATTCGTTTTGGTATCTCTATTCCGGAATGGAAAAAATCATTGGAGTAATTTACGAAAGCTTTTTCCTCGAAACTTAACAGCGTTTTATTTTACCATCCTTCTAATATATATAATTATAATGTGTTTATCATAACAGGATACAAAATGCTATTTTTTATCAAAATTCATACGCACCATCAACTTCGATAACATTTTTGTAAAAACGTAAAAAACGGCGGACGGAATGTATCAACCAGTGCGACAAAAAAATCACTGCATTAATCGTTAAAGTTTTTAGTTTTTACGGCTTATTTCCTTCTCGTTTGAATATACTTATTATAAGAAATGATGCTCATAGTATCAATTAACTTTTTATAAAATCTAAAAACAGTACCAATGCCAAATCAAGTTTGATCAAAGTTTTTGTGGCTTTCAGTTTGCACTTTTTAGGGTTCCGTACCTCGAAAGGTAAAAATGGAACCCTTATAGCATTGCTTTGTTGTCCGTCCGTCCGTCTGTCAAGACCCTTTTTCTCAGGAACGCGTGGAGGCATCAAGCTGAAATTCATATTAAATACTACCGTACTGTCTCTTTTGGAGCTGTGAAAAAATCAAACTTCTAAGCCAACGCAATCAAAAGATACAGCCGTTTATGCCGCAAATTTCCGCAATTTTTTTGAAACTCGCAATGAATCAAATCTACAGGGTACTTCCCGTGAACTCGGAATCTTGAAATTTGGTACGAAGCAACGTCTTATAGCACAGATAAAGGAAAAATTGCGAAAACCGTAAATTTAGTTACATCATAATTAAAATATTTTTAATAATTTTAAAGTTACTACCTACAGGTTTGTACGGAACTTTCGGTGCGCGAGTCCGATTCGTACTTGGCCGGTTTTTTTTAAACTGATACATTCTAACTTCTTCTTTGCTCTTTCGCACACTTAGTAGAGAGATGGGTCATTTTTACTCGCTAAATCGCACAGTACGCAGTACGGATACTTCGCATTCGAATCGCGGACATCAGACCATTTTCTACAGACGATTGCATCTTTGTCCCTGTCAAAAACAGTCCCGTTTTGTTTTCCACTCCGCACCGCCTTGCCCGATGGCTGGCGCGGACGCCGCTTCCCGCTTTAATCCATCGCAGTATTAGTCGCTGAAGTCCAAATTTAGCCTAATCCGATCTGTAGCCTTTTCTGTCTTTTTGCAACGAGTTACGGTCTTAGAAAATGAAATGAAATAAATGAAAATGAAAAGATTGATTCGGGACACACACATATAAATAATAGATACAGAACAAAAACCTAATAATAATAAAGTGAAATAAAATAAAATGAGAAAACAAAATACAAAACAAAAAAATAAAAAAAAAAATACTTATTTTCTTGTGCCCGAAATGGTCCCGCCTCAGCATGCAATGCGGACTCCTTTGGTGGAGCCAGCGCTGGTCTTCCGGCGAGACCATCATCTTAGGTCTTCAAAATGGCGAGAAATAAAATACGACCATCATTATTAACATGCATGCGGTGGATGCAGGCCGCATCAAACTGAAGCTCTACAAGGATTTCGATTGAATTTGGAATGTAGATAGTAGCCGAGTGTACTGCCTTTTCGCATAATTATTGTTTGCCAAATGTTTAATTTCCCAACTATCAAATTTGTCTGATACCAAAAAAAAAAACTCGGTGTATTTTCTTGGTTTTATAGAACACATGGTTACAATATGGTTTCAGAGAAAATCATGACTTGGGAAATAAATCATTGGGGAAATTAAACATTTGGAAAAAAAATTGTGTGAAGCCGCAGAGAACCGGAAGCCGTCTGGAATAACACATAGACTACTTTTGTCCCGATATCCAAAAATCCGCACAAAGCGTTTTCGTTCTTCCTTCATCAACCGCACAGCAAAAGAGTGGAATTCCCTGCCTGTGACTATGTTTCCTGAACACTACAATTTGGCCACTTTCAAGTCCAGGGTGAATGAGCATTTACTAGGCAAGCGCGCTCCATCGTAGGCCTCATCCTCGCTCTCCATCAGGCGTGATTGTGGCCAAACGCAAGCCTATACTGTATATATCTCGGGACAATTCACACCAATTGACCTAGTCCCAAAGTAAGCTTAGCAAAGCTTGTGTTATGGGTACTAAGCAACGGATAAATATAATTATATAGATAGATACATACTCAAATACATATTAAACACCCAAGACCCGAGAACAAACATAAACATTCGTATTTCTCATACAAATATCTGCCCCGACACGGGAATCGAACCCGGGACCTCAAGCTTCGTAGTCAGGTTCTCTAACCACTAGGCCATCTGGTCGTCGATCTCGGTCTCAGTCCCCACGGGATAGGTATAAAATCTCAAAATAACAACTGCTGTGCTTAGAGTCATGAAATTTGGTACTTTTGTTTATAACGCAACCTCAATAAAGGCCACAATGAAATTCCAACGGAAATTTTGAAAATTGCGGAATTTCAATTCAACTGCTATTACCTATTGATATACGCGTGCGAAGCCACGGGTAAACACGAGTATTACATATTTTACCCTTCTCATCCTCTAAAAGTAGGTCAATATAGCCTTACGAGGCTGGAGTACCTAAAGTGAGTACTTTGGTCCCTAGGGAGTAAAAGTAACTAATTTTTTAATTTACTTCGAGTGACTTAGATAAACTCAAACAGCCAGTTCTTGAGTTTTTGGCATAAAATAAGATTGTGTTTGGACCATTTTCATGACGAAAATGTTACGTTCTTACTCTACGTGGTCTTAGTTCTATGCTTTTTCCGCATAGAAGTAAGCGCCATTCTAATAATTCCAGTTTGTGTATGGACCATTTTACCGATGCGATTTTGTTATATCTGTGTTTGTTTGGAAAAAAATACTTACCGTGAAAACTTTCAAATCGTTGTAGAGCGTAAATCATAAACGGTTAAAATAAAATGATTATTCTCACAATGTCGTCAAGTGATAGTGAAAATTATGTTGTCGAGCAAAGAGCAAAAGACATAATTGATAATCTTTTGCCGCCGAAGTCTACAAAGATTTATTTATAAACCTATGATAGTTTTATGGACTGGAGGAATAAAAAACGCATTAATTCATTCACAGAAATGACTATTTTTTTCTCGCAATCGAAGTGAAAAATAGAGTTTTCACCTCCAGACTAAAAGTCAATATAAACCCTCGGATAAATAGACACCCTCGCTAAAGCTCGGGTGGCTATTGGCTAACCACCTCGGTTATATATTGGCTTATTTTAGTCCCTCGATAAAAAATATACTATTATGTCAGTCTTGAAATATGAATGCAGATTAAAATTGAACTGTAACTACGGGATCAAACGGTTATAACTTTGTCAACTTGCTCATAGTTCATAGTCTAATCGAGAGTTCAAGACAAAACATGGCTGAAACTAATCTCTAGTTTAAAAGTCAGACCTGAAGATCGTCGGGGAGAGTCATAAGGGTCGGGAAAATAACATTCTAAGCTGGTAATAGTCTGTGTGGCTTTAAAACACAGATCGAATTTCATTCGTAATTAAGTAATAGGGTACCTTCTTAGGTTTTTTTATCAAAGAGCTGACAAACGAGCATGCGGGTCACCTGATGGTAAGGGATCACCGCCAACCCATGGACACCTACAGCATTAAAAAATATATCTTGTGGCCGTTGACCAGTACAATTGCAACGAACACAAGAGGCCTCGACACCTTAACACTAGGTCACTGAGACCTGATAAGAGGCCGCATTATGTTGAACCAAAAAGTTGTAATTACTATGGTGAAAGAACATTGAACTATTTGACTCCTCGAATTTTTAATACCATAAGGTTTCCGTATGATAATATAAGTAAAGCTGCCTTTAAGACTAAACTTAAAAATGCACTATTAGTGGTGTATACCAAGTAGCAAAAGTAGTTGTTAAATTGTAGGTTGTTAATTTAACTCGGCTACATCTTGGTGTTAATATGCATGTCTTCGCTAAAATGTTAATATCATTAGCATTAGAATAACTCAAACTTCGTAAACAATTAATTAATGTGATTTGAGCGCGGCGCGCCAACAAACTGGTCACTCCAGTTTGGCGCATTTATTGTATTGTGTGAATTGTAATTTTTTATAATATATATGAATAAATGGCTTCTATTCTATTCTATTCTATTAGGACTGCGGGTGCGTTACCGGCCTAAAGGGGGGGCAAGGGTAAAGGGGGGAGGAGAGCTGGGTTGTTGAGGTAAAAACAGTATTAATATAATTAGCTTGTCAGTTAGATAAAAAAAACATTTAAAAAAAAACCTGACTGAATAAAATACTCAAAAAAAGAAAACAAGACGTGAATGTAGTGGTCTAGAAATCTATTAAGTACGAGTTCATGCCAGCCTACATAAGTCCCACTGCTGGGCACCGGCCTCCTCTCAGAACAAGAGGGCTTGGGCCATAGTTCCCACGCGGGCCCAGTGCGGACTGGGAACTTCACACGCACCATTGAATTGCTTCGCAGGTTTGTGCAGGTTTCCTCACGATGTTTTCCTTCACCGCAAAGCTCGTGGTAAATTTCAAATATAATTCCGCACATGAATTTCGAAAAACTCAGAGGTGCAAGCCGGGGTTTGAACCCACGACCCTCTGCTTGAGAGGCGATAGGTCAAACCACTAGGCCACCACGGCTTCAGAAAAAAAAAGTACGAGTAGCTAACTTAAACTTCAACAGTCGGGACCCATTAGCTTTTTTTTTTACTTCTTTATCTTACCTGATGGTAAGAGATTACCACCGCCCATAGACACCTGCAACACCAGGGGGATTGCAGATGCGTTGCCAACCTAGAGGCCTAAGATGAGATACCTCAAGTGCCAGTAATTTCACCGGCTGTCTTACTCTCCACGCCGAAACACAACAGTGCAAGCACTGCTATTTCATGGCAGGATTAGCGAGCAAGATGGTGGTAGCAATCCGGGCGGACCTTGCACAAGGTCCTACCACCTGCAAAAGCTTATACTTACTAAGAATTTTTGAGTTGGTCACTATTTGAATGGGTGTTGAAATTTAAGTTAGCTACTTAATAGAGTCCTAGACCACTACGTCCACGTCTTGTTTTCTTCATTTTAGTATTTTTTAACGCAGTCGGGTTTTTTTTATTTAGTGTTTAATTTCATACTTTTTTTAATATTTTCGTGAAAACGGTAAATAAAAACACATGACTTGTATATATTTTTGGAATCTCTTTTTAAATCCCTTCATTTTGAGACCATGCTCGATGTTTAAATAAAAAAAAAATCTTTTATTAATTAAAAAACAATTTTTTTCTTTTTTTTTATTCGACGCCAAATTTGGTGCCAACAATCTGCCATTTTGATTTTTTGAGAATTTAATGTACCCAGTGTCACTCGTGTGAAACTTCAGTGTATCGTTGTTGTTTTTGTGTTCTGTAATATACGAGTATTATAAGCCTATTTTCAATGTATGCGATTAAATAATAACTCCTTCATGGTAAAACGGCTGGACGCATTTAGTTGAAATTTTGTACGTATATATGGTGTCTGTAATATCTCATAAGCTACTTTTTCTCCCGATATTCCCACAGCATAGGGATAAAATCTTGAAATTTCAACCCCTGGGTTTAGAGTTATGAAATTTTGGACAGTTATTCTTAACACAACCTCAATGAAGACCGCGATGTAAATTTTGGGAATTCCCAGGGGAATTTTATAAAATCCTGGAATTTCAATTGTAACTACCAGATCTAATAGTTTAAGCGTGTAAAGAAAGCCGCGGTTAAACTCTAGTAAAAATATACATTTGTAACTCATATTTTATTTATAACTTTTTGTATTGTAATATTTCTGTATCAAGTAATAACAAGTAATAAGTGATATTCAAGCATCTTCCGACGTTCTACAACTCACGTACAAAAATCTATAAATAAATATTTTCAATACAATACAACACCTAAACCGAAATCATATTATGCAAAGTGCCCATAAACATATCGTATTCCAATTAAAATGTTGTCACCAAATTGCTCTTATGTTTCGAGACCGTCTCGCAAACTCGTTAATTAAAGACTTTGATGTCTGTTTCGAGATTAGATAAATGCCTCCAGTGTTGTCCTTTGAGCTTGCAAATTGGAGACACCCTACAATTGTCGCCTTAGATTTATAGGTTACTACGGACTCGGTTTTGCTTGTGTGAAATGTTTTGCCGGAGTAAGATAAAATTTACATTTTTTAAATGTATGTACTTTAATGTACGTGTGTATATGAATACTCGTAAGTTGGATGGAAAGGAAGACCAATGAGGAAACCTTGAGAATGGTTGAAGAACGGAGAACAATCCTCAACACGCGGGAATATGATCGGGGATTTGATACGACACACGACTTCAAAACAATTCTGAAAGGAAAGACTACATCCATCAGATATAAAGTCGGCGGCGCATCGTATCAAGAGGATGGCTCAAAGGAGGGATGTGTAGAAGATACTCCACCGACAAGAGTATAACTCTTAAGCTAAAGAAGAAGAGAGAAATTTTTATGTGGTTAAGATCGCGGGATCGACGAGGATGCGGAAAGCTCAAGACCGGTTTGAGTGGAGTCTTGTGGGAGGCCTATGTCCAGCAGTGGACGTCTTTCGGCTGACATGATGATGATGATGATTTTAATGTAGAGTATTAAATACTCATCATTATATGTAAAGTAATATAAAAAGTAATTTATTTAAAGTATACGAGCATAAGCAGGGATCGTAAAATGCGAGAAAAATCGATTGAAGTGAAGTAAATACACGTAAATTTTACGTAAATGTTTTTATGGTATGTTTGAACGGCCATTCTAATTTTATTGTGCACTGTCTAATTACCGTACCACTTTTTGCCCGCACTAGTGACATTGTATTTAGACTCGAGTGCACAAATCAATGTAAATGAATTCCATCCTTTTTCTAGATCTGCACTCAGTTTCGGTGCCGTGTCGCTTTTGCCTGACAAAAAAAGCGGTAAGTACGGTAATTAGTCAGGTGCACGATAAAATGAGAATGGCCGTGAAAAGGTACATGATAGTTTGACATAAACAGACAAAACGAGTCACTATCGCAGTAGAAACTTCAGGTCTGCTAACCCTGGAGATCAAAGATCTCTGTTCGACTTTGTCAAAACAAAACAACAATTACGTAAAGGCACGTCGTGTGTTCGTAATAATTGTAATAAGTAGCCTTAAATAGGTTGAGGAAGTTCATTTGACTGGTTTGGTAAGGCAGGCAAAGAAGAATTATATAAATGAATAATATATACTGACGACATGATAGCCAGGTAGTTAGGGAACCTTACTATGAAACTTTGGCGAAGCGTTGGCAGGCCTCCCACCAGGTGGACTGACGACATCGTGAGAGTAGCGGGAAACCGGTGGATGCAAGTGGCAAGTTGTCGTTCATTGTGGCGCTCTAAGGGGGAGGCCTTTGTCCAGCAGTGGACGTCTTCGGGCTGATGATGATGATGATGATGATGATGATGACTATGAAACTTGAGTTCCCGGGTTCGATCCCCTGGGGGGGGCTGATATTTGTATGAATAAAAATAGCTATTTAAGTATATACCGGGTGTGGCCTGTAAAACGAGCAAATAATTAAAACGTAGATCGTATTCGTTAAACTAAACAACATTAGTTCAGCGACTTTCAAAAATAATGGAGTCTTTAGATTTTCCTTTTTTCATAAAAATTAAATACTGCAATCAATGTACGCCATTGAACACAACTGACGTCGCCTGACACGCTACACACATCAACCATTTTGCTTTACATTGCTTCTTTGAATAAACTTTAAAGTGTAATAAAAATTTAAAACTTATTATTTTTAAAAGTCGCTGAACTAATGTTGTTCATTTTAACGAGTATGGTCTTTGTTTTAATTTTTTGCTCATATTCAGGCCACACCCGTTATATATATGTATATGTTTAGCCGTAGTCTAGGTATCCAATAGTACCTACAAGCTTTGCTTAGTTTGGCACTAGGTCAGTTGGTGTCGACTAATGATGATTTAGGGCAATTGACACAAACCAGTGGACCTCAAATAAAGTATTATCTCATTTTACATATTGAAGTAGTATTCCATGTAGGTAGTTAATAATTGTATGACAACTTAATAATTTCGTAAATATGCAAAAATATTTAAAAATTTAGTTCCATACATTGCATTAATTATATAACGAACTTGATGTATGAAAATAGCAAATTTTATTCAGATCACGTTAGAAATTTCATCCTGTATATTTCCTACAAAACAATTAAAAGACACATTGTACACTTACCCAGTTATGGCGATGGACGTACTCGAAGATTACTATAACATTTAGCGTCCGCGGTTAAAGTAAGTAATTATAATTATCTTTATTAATAAAAAAAAAAAGTTTCGGTAGAGTACGAAGACGCGTAGCAGAACTAGTAAACGCGCTGTATGGAGGAGATGTGAGTTTACTATGGAGCATGGAGGCGGTTGCGCTGGTTTTTTATCGATCGTGGATATCCGTGGAGATGACGTGAGACTATCGGCTCGCAAAAAGTCAAAGTCAAAGTCAAAATATCTTTATTCAATTTAGGCTATAACAAGCACTAATGAATGTCAAAAAAAAAACTACCACCGGTTCGGAAAAATCTCTGTTGAGAAGAATTCGACAAGAAGTTCAACGAGGTACTTGTATATATTTTTAAACAGATTTACAATATTAATAAATGATATCTATACTCATACATCACAAGTATTTAACACAACTTTATTTTTAACACAGTAGGTTAGCTATTTAAAGTAAGGGATCGCTAATGCGGATCGGAATTATTTCCAAATATCCCTGTCCATGATATAATCATTAACTTTATAATACGCCACGCAAAGAACTTCTTTGATTTAATTTTCGTACGTAAGGGACAGGATTTTGATTACAAGATATGCTAAGTTATTAACGATATTTTGTTGGGTTATCGGTGACTCAGCACACAATTGAATTGATTTTGCTTGATAAAAGAGGGAGTTTATATATTTCCAATTTATTTTTTTGGTGGTGGAAGCATTTTACACTTCCACTAAACGTAGTTGAAGATTAATAAACTTTTATGATGGGGTTATGATCGCATATCCTAAGATGTGTAACTATCCGAGGGACCTCCTACATCCCCGCAATTTTTAGGGTTCCGTACCCAAAGAGTAAAAACGGAAACCCTATTACTATAAGACTGCGCTGTCCGTCCGTCTGTCCATCTGTCACCAGGCTGTATCTCATGAAACGTCATAGTTAGACAGTTGAAATTTGCACAGATTATGTACTATAGCCGCTATAACAACAAATACTAAAAACATAATAAAATTAATATTTAAAGGGTCTCCCATACAACAAACATGATTTTTTGCCGTTTTTTGCTAATGTCTAATGAACGTTGTATAGATGGTACGGAACCCTCCATGCGCGAGTCCGACTCGCACTTCGTCGATTTTATTTTTTCTCTACTTATTTCTAATATACTTAGTTTTGCCGTTTTGCTAGCTTTAATAATTAAATTATTTGTTTTGAAAAATGTTTTTCTGCCAAGTTTCTAGCGCGTTCTTAGCAGTGATCATGGTCTTTCCGAAAGCGCTGATAGTATAAACAGTAACATGTAAAAAAGCCCGTTTCTGGCCTACTTTCCAAAATAAAGGTTTCAATTTCCTTTAATTTTTTACTTTTTAACCGTCTTGAAAAGAGGAAGTTTCGAATGTAATTTTTTGTGTGTTATTCCAGAAGTTTAATCTAGGCGAATCGATTTTGATATTTTTTTTTTCATTTGAAAGTTGATGTTTCTTATGTACCTGTACTGTAGACCTTAAAATTTTCTATAATATTAAAAAAAAAACTTAGATATTTCTACTCAAGTGGCATTTGAATTTCTTAAATGGTTTGACTGTGCCCTACAGTTTTTCTTTCAGGTAAAAAAGGTTTCTTCGAAAATGCAGGCAGGTTTTTCTTTTATTTGGGCATTAAAACTTATCTCTATGTTAAATTTCCGCTGTTTCGGTTTTGTGGAAATACTGGTTCAATTTTACTGATCAGTTCCCAATTTCCGTAACTTAGCTTTACCTGACCTATAACTTCTGAACGACTGAAGCTATAAACTTCATAATCATCAGAATTCCAGCTTTCCATCATAACCGAGTTCTTCTCGACAGGAGCGCAGAAATACGCTGAAATGCTTCTAGAAAATAATGGTACAGTCACTCAGAAGGCATTAATATTCGCCACGCGAAAATCCATATTAAAGAACTACTACATATCCCAGAATTCTAGAACTGGATCAGCTAATATGAAGATTCAGCCACAGATAGAGCGGTCTCTCGCTGGGGAGCCAACTCTACACGCCATCGATCACGCAACTCATCTGCTCGTAGTCCCCCGACTGATCGCATGATAATATAAAAAAAAAACTACACATCCCGCACTTTATTATAAAATTATATGTAGGTATACTCAGCGGTACAAAATTTGTCCCACTCTACATACATAACCTATAATTATTCAACATATGTAAAACCGCTGATTTTGTCACTTTAAAGATCAATAAGTATCGCAAAGATGAAACATGTCTGAGAACCATCGCTACAAAACCTGATTTTAAATAAAAAATGTATTTTAATTGGTCCACCAGTATAAAAATTACGGTGCCACAGACAGACACACAAACACACAGACAGACAGACTCATAGACACACATAGCGGTCAAACTTGTAACACCATTTTTTTCCCTTTGGGGGGGGGGGGCGCAACCAATCTACAAGACAATCCATGAACAACCACATCGTCAGGACACGACTAAGAAGAAGAGACATACTAAATTATTTTGCATACATTTGGGGACCAGTCTGAAAACCAACGCCGGGCAATCAAGCCCAGCATATGCTGAGACTAACCCATTGTCCCAAATTTTAAATTTTCTCTCACATATTTTTATTTTTTTAGCAATGTGTAATTTTATGTAATTTTAAGTTTTGGCAACAAAGGTTTTTTTTCCGCTCAGTACCTACATATAAATAAGTAAATAAATAAATATCACGCAATTCACACAATTGACCTGTCCCAAACTAAGCTTACCAAAGCTGTGTTATGGGTATAAGCAACGATAAATATAATTATATAGATAGATACATACTTAAATACATAGTAAACACCCAAGACCCGAGAACAAACATTCGTATTTTTCATACAATATTCCCCGACAATCGAACCCGACCTCAAGCTTCGTAGACTTCTCTAACCATAGGCCATTGGTCGTCAACACATATGATTATTTTCTTTTAACTTTGAATGAACATGGAATGAATAAAGCAAAACTGAATCTCATGCGCTAAAGTGTTTTTAACTTCTCTATAGTTAAGTGAATATAATCATTTAAGCCATCTGTCGCAACTCTGACCTGGCCAACTTATTTAATATAGTCTTTAATCCCACAGCGTTCCAGCTTAAGGTTTTAAGACGGCAGCCACACACACAGTGTCCTTTTTTCACCGCTTTACTTTACTTAATTAATCTTTTTTTTTAAGATCGAAAGTCATAATGTAAAGTATGTCATAATGTACTCGTATTGTTTGTCATATTTTTTTATTATATCCATTTAGGAAGGCAGAAAGAAAGATTAAGTTCTATCAGTATCACTAACTTAGAAGTACAATAACAAAACTATCAACAAAACCCTCCGCACCGCTAACGGCATCCTGCGCGTGTTCTCGGACCGGTGGGACTCTCCACTCCTGCGGAGATGTATACAACTCCATACCCACCTATAGCCAACTTCTTTACTTTGAATATACCATACTAACACTAGCTCAAAGGATATTGTTACTAACCTAATTTTGTTTTTATCTGGATTCAATAAAATTGAATTGAAACGAAATCACTCCAAAAAGGGCGGGCCTCCACTCAGCATAGTATTTACTAAAAATAACATAACGCTTGAAACTTTCGTGATTTTCACTCATATACAAAATACCA
The DNA here is from genome assembly GCF_025370935.1 of Choristoneura fumiferana. Taxonomy (NCBI): domain Eukaryota; kingdom Metazoa; phylum Arthropoda; class Insecta; order Lepidoptera; family Tortricidae; genus Choristoneura; species Choristoneura fumiferana. The sequence goes on from NC_133492.1 coordinate 18,200,412, forward strand.
CAAACGGGAATTATCACGCTAAAACACACGAGTAATTGTAACTAAAATTTACCTCAACGTTTCGACCACATTACAGTGGCCGTGGTCACGAGTAGACTGAAGTGTGGGGTGTCAAGTCTGTCTAGCAGCGCGAGTCCTTCGAACTACCCGCAACTACAAAAAGTACCGGTACTTGTATCTCGAACTACCCGCACTTGGTCAATTTTATTTGTCACCCCATCACACCGACACTAACACTAACAACGTCCGATCGTCCCTCAGAACATTCATCCCGTTGCCGACACTTATTTATAACAGGATTCCACGAAGATGAAAACTTATATCCATCTTCCCGATTAAAATGTTTGTGCTTTTTTATTTCAACCGCTAAAAAACTAACGTAACGTAACGTATTAAAAATAACGTTATTTTTGTTGTTGTTTCAAATTTGAACACCCACGAATAAAACTCAATTGCTGGAGATTAAGCATCATGTTTCGGAGTACAGAAGTATGCCCCTGTACACCCTATATCTAGGATACCACAAACTCGTAACATCCTCTGAATGGTGTTACCCTCCGTGAAAATAAATAAGTTTAAAACAGTCACTGAGTTATTATTGTAGGGTATAGCGGGATTGCAAAGCGCGACCCCAAGACTTGCAGGCTTTGCAACTTATGAGGCATTAATTCTTTTTTAATTTGAACCCTGAATGTTATATCTGTTTGCTTGTTCCGACCACCTAAATCGAAACGTGATAAATTGGATTTCATAAATTGCTGCGCCATAAAAAATGTCTAGAACATAAAAAAGCAATTTCTCATGAATAAGATTTCAGGGTTGCTATAAGTCCCGGTACGCCAGGACCTGTCCCAGTTTGAAGCACCCAGTCCCGGCGTCCCAGCCGATAAGCAAATTGCCCCAGTTTAAAAATCATAGTAATTTAGTAGGTGGCTTGGTGATACTAAACACGACTAACAAGCTAAGCTATAACAGAGCCGATAACGTGCATTTTCCACTTTGTAGCGAAAATCGCCTATGAACAGAAGCCCGACTGGCGGGTTGCTGGCATTGTATGACTGTGTTAAAAGTTGTTTTGTGTTTAGGCAAGGACTAAACCTTTAAAGATACCTATTGTTGTAATAAAAGAACCTTTTTTTCCTACCTTTATACTTTTTCTTTAAATGTCCCGGTCTGCGTCCCCACACTTATGGCAACCCTATACTAGGTGTTTCTCTATTCATAAATTTCATTTGAAAGAAATTCATTACTGAGCTAAAGATGATTTTATCAAATTCAAGTTATCTCTGATCAGAATTTTCGAGGTTAATTTTTTAGACAACTTGGAACAGAGGTGAAGGTGAGTAACCTTTACCATCTCAATGTTATTTGCCAGTCAATTAAAAACCTGTTCAGAAGGGTAGAGCTTGAAAGAGGTTAAGTTTATAAATGCTTGTAATATTACAAATACGTACAAAAGTTTGTATGTCTGTGTATAATATGTTAATTACTTCTTCACTCTTAAGCGGCTAGACGGATTTGACGAAAACTATGTAGCTGGACATCTGGAATAACAAAAGGATGTTTTTAATCCCAATATTCCCACAGGATCGGGATAGAATTGCGAAATCTCCCCTCCAAGAGGGGGAAGGGGGGGTGGCGTATAAGTTGAATTGAGACTTGGCTGGCCATGTTTGCCGCATACTAGATAAGTTGTGGGCCAAGATAACCATTGAGTGGACGCCCACCAACTAAAAAACGCGACTTGGCAGACCTAGACGGCGATGGCGGGATGAACTGGACGAGTTCTGGAAGGACTGGCACACTGGACTGGACAGAGATCAGTGGAAGTAGCGGGGGGAGGACGGGGGAAAACTAGAATGGGGGTCACCTGAACGGAACCAATCAGTGACGCCCTTGGATACCAGCCAACGCGAGGGGTATCACAGGTGTGTATGTGCAAACTATAAAGAAATCCACGATGTAATATTTGGGAATAAAGGTGATGATCAAAATACTATATTACAATGAACTAGGTTCCCTCGACTGTACAAGGCATTGGTAATAACCTAACAAAAAAAAATTTTAATACAAGCTTTTTTTGCTGACTGTACTATTTGTTGACCGTACTTGCATTGTCACCTAAACTACATTCGCATACCAAATTTCAAGTCAATGCTATTAAACATTGAAGAGGTCCGTCCTGCGGAGACGATCCTGGCTGGACTATAAGGATGGCACTACCAAATTATTGTAATGTCACGCGATTTATATAAATATTCCAAACTTCAAGTCAATCTGTCTACTGGAAGTTGGTCAAATTTGACTTGCAAGATTTGATGACAGACGAGAGACAGACAGACAGACAACGGGACAGGTGAAACTAAATAAAAGCTTTGGGATAATTATTCGTTAAAATATTCTTCAAGCCAGTAATCATTTTTAGTCAAGAATTGCAGAGAGCAAAAGAAATTATAGTCACTGCTATTACTGAATATTAATCGATAAGAATGCTTAGACTTTATATAAAACTTTGTTAGCACATAAGCAATATCTCACGAGTATTAAAGCAGCCTTAGAAATTAATTTAAAAACATTCTCCCCATAAACGGTACTGCTGGGGCGTATAAAAATAATGCAAGAGGATTCCTCTAAAATTACATTTTCAATTTAAGGCAAAGCTCCGTCTAGACAGCAAATTGACTACGTATACCTGATTTGTAACCAAAGATTAAAAAGTAATCAATTTGATATCAATTGGCTTTCAATTTTAAATTACAGAAGAAAACTATACTTAGAAAATAATGTAGGTATGTTTTTTTTTCAATTTATAGTTTCGCGGATATTTTGCTTTAATTCATCTTTTTAAGATTCCGTAGGCAAGAAACCCTTATGATTTCGCTATGTCCGTTCGTCCTTACTCTAAAAAGTTGTCATTTTGCACGACTTCATAATATACATAGTAATGCATACACTAGTATGCGTACACCAACCTAATTATTAAAAAAACATAACCCTACATGTAGAGGGGCACGATCTTTCAAAAATATTACAGCCTCGCTAAGTCTTTTTCGATTTAGGGATCCGTTTGCAAAATATAAAGTTTTCTAGCGCTAATTTTTGTAGTGTTTCTCTGTTTCTCTCTCACTACAAGATAAGCATTAGCTAGAAAAATCTGTAGGTAAACAACCTCTAAATATTCCCTAGTTCAAAGAGATTTCGGTAATGAAGTTGGTCACTTACACTGTCGATTTAGGTTCGTCAGTCTGAAGCCAGTCATCGAGAAATACATCATCACTACGCCATCTCCATCCCGTGGCACTTAGTGGCTGTTGACGCCTAGCGTATGTGTGCAGCACTCAACACGCTCACCACGCGAATGACTTTTAAATGACAGCAGCGACCCCCACCAATCAATCATCTTATACCGTCAACTGCATCGGACGCACGAAATATTTTTGTATTACTGTTTAAAGTATTAAATGCATGTAAATTCAGAAAAGGACTTGTAAATTCCTGCAAACCTCCACCGTACGTCATATACAAGACGCTCCAATTCAACATTTGGTCCTTCGAGCCGGATTCGAAGCAAGAACCAGCCTAAGAACAAAGGAACGCGCAAGACGACGAACCGTTACGTGGATGGTTCAAAAGAAGACTTCGCTATCTAAATTCTTACGCCCTAAAAGTTGTTAAAAGTGAAGAGTGATACATAAAAGTGAAGAATCACGCCTACTTCGACGGAAACATCCGTGAGATCCTGAGGGAGTAGCGTTATCGTGAGTTCGTTCCAATTATTCCGTTAGTTGCGTCCCGTGCCCTTCAAAATAATTGTTGCACATTAAATTCACTATCATAATCAATGTATAATTGCCTAACTTCTTAAGTTTTGTACTTATTTCCTATTAGCTAATAAAATCCCCATTTAATTTTGTCTTATACCTACCCGTTTCATAAAAATAAATAATAAAAGATTCAAGTTACCTAACTTAAGTATATCTTCAATTTAATTGTGAGAATAAAATATAGTTTAAATAATTTAAAACGTTAAACAAGTTAAAATTCGATAAAATAACTTTAACTTGCTACAATTTAAACTGGTATTCATACATACCTACCTACCCTCCGTGGTAAATATAAACATTAAATATAAAATTACATTAATTACTTTGCCAAGTTATTTTCATTTGCAATTAGCATTTTATTCTCGAAGTAAACGATCCACCCGTCTGTGCTATGACCTACTTATTATTGCTAACATCAGCGTTTTGTGCATATTCCAGCTGATTGCGTTGCATGCGCTCGCGCGGGGTGCTTGACCTTGCAGTTGCATCTCGCCCCGGTGACACAGCTGACGACCTGTGGCTTGCTTCTTTACCTACGCGCTCGCATTCTTTGCTGCACTCTCATTAGCGAATTTAAGTATTGCACTTTATATCTTTACTTTGCACTTTATTTCTTCTTCAACTAATTGTTTTACTTACAGCGTTAAATACCGTCGTATTTCGTAAGTAATTCATAATTAAGTGTCGATTGAACAATGGATTTTAAAACATTAAATAAGCAACGAGCTTCGTTAAAAGCTAAATTAACTCAGTTTAAAACTTATTTAGACGCTGTTAGTGCTTGTTCACAGTTGAGTACCTTACAGATTAATGAACTTAACTTCCGATTAGCTAAAATTGAAGACCTTTATTCAGATTATGATCGCGTACAGACTGATATAGAAAATATAACTGAAATTCCAGACGACCAGTACCAAGAAAGAGAAGCGTTCGAGACGAAATATTTCGGCGTAGTCGCACTCGCGCGGGAGGTGGCGGCACGCAGCGAGCCCCCTGCGCGGGCTGACTCCGACTCCAGGTCAGTCGCGGGCTCTTGTGTGCACCCAGGTAGGCCCAGTCTGCGCTTACCTACCATAACCCTGCCGACTTTCTCGGGTCAATATCATAACTGGCTGGAATTTCACGATACATTTAGCTCACTTATTCATTTAGATGATTCAATGCCTAAAATAAACAAATTCCACTATTTGCGCGCAGCGTTAAAAGACAGTGCTGCTTTGATAGTTCGTTCTCTCGACTTTTCAGCCGAAAATACGATGTGGCTTGGAGCTTGCTTTGCGATAGATTTCAATAAGAGGCTCCTTGTTAACAATCACATACAAGCTATTTTTAATATAGAAAACATACTAAAGAATCGTCAAATGCATTACGTAACATTATAGACACTGTATCGAATCTTCGTGCCCTTAAGACACTCAACTTACCCACGGAGCATTGGATACAATTATTATATATAATATCGAACAAATTAGATGCAACAACCACTCGGAATGGGAAACTCACCGTAAACACTTAAGGAGTTGCCCTCACTCGAAACTTTCTTAAATTTCATAAAAAATCGTTCGATCTCTTAGAAACCATGGAAGACATGCAGACAAAGCGCAGGCATAGTGATGTGACACATAATCGACAAAAATCATTAGTTTGTCAATTCGCACACTTATTCTCCGCCCGCAAATAAACAGTTCGTTTGTCCACTGTGCAGGACAATCACGCTATTTATCGTTGCGCGAAATTCAGAGCTTATACAATTGATGTCAGGATGCAAAAGGCTAAATCGTTAAAATTATGCCTAAATTGTTTACGCCAGGCCATAACTCCAACGTATGCAAGATAGGACCGTGTCGTATTTGTAACAAGCCGCAAACAGCTTACTTCATTCTCACGAATCACCTGCTGGTGCAGCCCCGCCTGCGCGCTCAGTAGCGTGGCCCTGTGCGCGGCCGCGCCGGCGGCGCCGGAGCCGCTCATGCTAACTGAAACAGAAACCTATTCGAAGACATACCTTCTCATGATGTGTCTATCAGCTGTTCACAGCAGCTGTGTGCTTTTGTCTACAGCACTAGTTTACGTGCAGGCAACGATGGTAAAAAACACACAGTGCGTGTTTTATTAGATAACGGCAGTACCTCAAGCTTTATCACAGAAAAGTTACTTACAAACTTAATTTACCTATCGTTTCGACCTCATCCCTAGTTGAAGGGTTGAATATGCAAACGTCACGCTTATCTAAAAAATGTACCGTCATGTTATCTTCTCTTATATCTTCGTATGGGACTACTACAAATTGTTTTGTTGTTCCACGCATAACTCAATCATTACCGATGGTGTGTATCAATAAGAAAATATTAAATATTCCATCTAACTTAACTTTGGCCGACCCAACCTTTAATGTTCCATCTGATGTGGACATGCTTCTTGGTGCGGACATCTTTTGGAGCGTGCTAGGGTCTCAAAATATTTCCTTAGGCAAAAACATGCCAACCTTAAGTAAAACCGAATTTGGCTGGTTAATTTCCGGACTAGTCGAACAAACAAACATTAAATCACAAACTACAGTCCATTGCAACCATGCTATCATTACGAATGATCAACTGCATGAGCAGTTGACCGAGTTTTTCAAACAGGAACACATCCCTGAGCGTAGTCGAATTTCAATGGAAGAGCAACAATGCGAACGAAACTTTATAAATACAACATGTCGTGATTCTAATGGAAGGTTCATTGTTACTATCCCATTGAAGGAGTCTCCCTCTAAATTAGGTAACTCGTATGATCGAGCTCTGGCTAGGTTTATATCATTAGAGCGTAAATTTAGCAGAGATGCATCATTTAAAAAATTGTACCAAGACTTTATGCAAGAATATATCAACTTAGGGCATAATATGGTATTATTTAAGTATTTTAATTAGAATGCGCCAGCATAAATTTGTAGCAACAGCAGACGTAGAGAAAATGTACCGTATGGTACTGATTAATGAGGAGCAACAACAATTACAACAAATATTGTGGCGGCGTGAGCCCCACGAACGTCTGAAACAATATAAATTAAGAACTGTAACATATGGATGTGCTTCGTCTCCTTACCTTGCTACCAGATGCTTAAAACAATTAGGGCTAGATAGTCCCAATCAGACCATTTCAGAAATCATTCAACACGACTTCTACGTTGATGATCTAATCACCGGAGCATCATCGAAGGAAGAATTGATCACTATTTGCAAAGATATCATAAAACAGCTTAAACATGGTTAATTTCACTTACGAAAGTGGCATTCAAATCACCCACAGATAATTTAATGAAATCATTAACGAAGACAATAGTGATGAGCTACTTAATCTCGGTAATAGCGAATATTCAAAAACATTAGGCTTGCTGTGGGCTTGCAAAGAAGATAAATTGTTGTACTCGGTTAACGTTAAAGAAGACAGTCATATAAGCAAACGTCACATATTAGCTATCACGTCACAGATCTTCGACCCGTTAGGCTTGGTAAATCCTTGCATACTTACAGCTAAGGTTATACTGCAAAAGTTGTGGGCTGCAAAAATTACATGGGATGAAGCAGTGCCCTTTGAAATTTGCAAAACTTGGAATAATTTTGTAGATTCATTACAACATCTTAATAAAATTAAAATTCCAAGATGTGTACTTGGTGATTCTCCTAAATGTATTGAAATACATACATTTAGCGACGCGTCACTTTCAGCATTTTCAGCATGCGTGTATTTGAAAACAGTTTCACAAAATAATACTGTTTCAGTTCACTTAATAACGGCGAAGAGCCGTGTGGCTCCACTTAAGCCCACAACAGTCCCTCGGCTTGAATTAAATGGCGCTGTTCTCGCCGCCAAGCTTGTGGAGAAGGTAAAGACATCATTTAGACTGCAAATATCCAATTGTACCTACTGGTGCGACTCAACAATCGTGTTAGGTTGGATTAGATCGCCAAAACAACATTTACTTAAACCGTATGTATTCAATAGGTTACAAGAAATCTTAGACAGGTCTGAACCATCTTCATGGAAATACGTGCCAACTAAACTAAATCCAGCCGACATAGGCTCACGCGGCGCTAGCGCCGTACAGCTGGAGAATTGCTCCTTGTGGTGGACAGGTCCACCATTCCTGTTACAGGATAAACAAACATGGCCTATACAACCCATTAGTTTTGCAGACACTGAATTACCGGAATTCAAGGTACAGTGTAACTTAAATTCTGACAATCCAGATTTTTTCACACATGTCTCTAACTGTATAAAACGGTTCTCTGACTTCAACAAATTACAACGTGTTGTAGCCTATATTCAACGGTTCTTACATAATTACCTTTGTGCTAATGACAAACGAACTGGTTATTTGAAACTGAGTGAACTTCATTCGTCCCTGAACGCCTTATGTCGATTTGCCCAGCGCGAAACATTTTCCAATGAATTAAGAAAGTTGAAATCAAATTTGCCATTACCAACTAAAAATAACCTTATTAAATTAAATCCATTCTTTAACTCAGCTGATTCCCTACTCAGAGTAGGTGGCAGGCTATCAAATTCTTATTATGATTTTGACACAAAACACCCAATATTGCTTCATTCATCTCATCATATTTCAACACTTTTACTTAAATATTATCACAACATACTCATGCATGCCGGGCCACCACTAATTCTTTCCACATCACGTCATAAGTTTTGGATAATTGGTGGTAGAAATCTGGCTAGGATGGTGGTACATAAATGCATCAAGTGTTGCCGGTTTTCAGGAAAAGTCAAACAACCTATAATGGGTAATCTTCCTGAAGAACGACTTCATGCTGAATTTCCTTTTTCAAGCACTGCCGTTGATTATGCCGGTCCAGTGATGATATTGAACCGAAAGGGCAGAGGTAGTAAGCTAATAAAATCATACTTGTGCATTTTTGTTTGTATGGCCATAAAGGCTGTACACATTGAGCTTGTGACTGACTTGAGCAGTGATACGTTTCTAGCAGCATTACATAGATTCATCGCGCGCAGGGGAAAGCCAATAAACGTCTTCTCTGATAATGGTAGATGTTTTGTAGGCGCAAGTAATGATCTAGCTAACTTTTTCAAACAAAATTTAAACGGTATTAGTGAACAAGTAGCTAAGCTGTCAATAAATTTCCATTTTTCTCCCGCATATTCACCCCATTTTAATGGTTTGGCCGAGAGTGCAGTAAAATCTGTAAAGCACCATCTTAAGCGTACAGTAGCATGTGCCAATTTAACGTACGAAGAACTTAACACAGTTCTAGCACAGATCGAGTCGATCCTAAATTCGAGACCCCTTACTCCGTTATCTTCAAATCCTATGGGTCTTACAGCCCTTACTCCGTCACATTTTCTGATTGGACGACCGGTAGCGTTACTTCCCTCTCCTCACGTCGAGGAAACAGCGGCTCCACATACACTTTCACGATACCTGAGGACACAGCAGCTCAAAGCTCATTTCTGGAATCGATTTTACAAGGAATACATTACAGAACTTCAACAACGTCAGAAATGGAGCAAAGATGGCGGACAACTTACCTTGGGCAAAATGGTGCTCGTCAAGGACGACCGGCTGCCTCCAAATCAATGGCTGCTAGGGCGCGTAACGCGCCTGTACCCCGGCACCGACGGTATCACCCGCGTCGCCGACATACTCACCGTGTCTGGGACTCTCCGACGTGCCTTCAATCGGCTATGTCCGCTACCTGTAGAGGACCAAAACTGCACCCCTGGGGGCCAACATGTTGACGCCTAGCGTATGTGTGCAGCACTCACACACGCTCACCACGCGAATGACTTTTAAATGACAGCAGCGACCCCCACCAATCAATCATCTTATACCGTCAACTGCATCGGACGCACGAAATATTTTTGTATTACTGTTTAAAGTATTAAATGCATGTAAATTCAGAAAAGGACTTGTAAATTCCTGCAAACCTCCACCGTACGTCATCTACAAGACGCTCCAGTTCAACAGTGGCATTTTTAGCCTACCTAGCCTGCCTGGCCTGGCCTGCCTAGTGGATGCATTTGACTGCCGAGGCCAGCCCAGTCCCGCTTCAACCTAGCATTCTTTATTTGCGTCTATACCAAAAATGCGTGTTTTAGAACGCAGCACTGTGTTTGTAACGAGTGAATAGTCTATTAAAATTGAATATTGAATATTTGTCTAAATTGCACAATATGTTTTTTTTTACTTTTACTTTGACGTTCTCTCTCTGCGCAGTAATGAAGCCCTCCCTTAACTTTAATGGGATTTTCTTTTCTACGTCAACCCTTGCTTCTGGAGTCAGCCTCGAGGCGTCATTAATATGTGTAATTTCAATTAACCACACATTTGCTCCGTTCTGGGGCATGAATAATACAGTCACGCGTAGCGACGTAGGTGCTCTGTACATTATGCAAGATATTGGAGCGTTTGTTCCTTAATGTGTTTATTACACTTAATCCTACTAAAATTATAAATACGAAAGTTGGCGAGTATGTGTAGTCGCACAGGCCTCCTCTTAGAATGAGAGGGCTTTGACCTTAGTATATCCAGTGCGGATTTGAGGTCTTCACAAACACTGTTGAATTTTTTGCAACAGTTTTAGTTTACCGGTTTGTTCATGATGTTATCTTTGACCGCAAAGCTTTTAAAATAAAAAAAAGTCGCCACCCCAATTCGAAAGTTCTTAGAAATGTGAGCCCGGTTTCGAACTCAAGACCTTCTGTTTCAGAGGTCCAAGGATCAGACCACTAGACTACCAAGTTTTTAGCATTTTTTACGCGAAGTAAATTAATACCACTAGACCACTTATAATTTTAATTTATTGGTCCCGTGACAAGAAACAACTAATTAATTACTTTCAATGTCAAAGTCAAAGTATTTTATTGGTTAAACGTACATAACAACAATTTCTTATGATATTTGTTTTTATAACAAAAAAATACAAGTTATAATTGATTTGCGATCCTTCATCCCCTATCTATCTGTATTTGTGATAGTACAAACTAAATCTAATTTGGTTGCCACTTCACGTATGAATATTGGAGATTATCAGGGGAGCAGGGCGCCCCAGGGCATGCAGTCCAATCGGATTACCATTCATTTATCGGTATTTGGACCTCAATCTTGGTAAAAACCGTCCTCCGGCGGAGGTGATGATATTTCACCCTAAGAAATAAACATAAATAAGTATACTATCTATTCTATAATCTTTTTAATATTCTTAAGAAGAGATGGATATGTTTGTGAGGAAAATTTAACCTAACATAATATTGAATGTTAGATATTTATTATTAAAACATTGTTTTAGAAGGCGAAGTGGAGCGGAATATTTATGTCCCAAAAAATGATGTAAAAATCTTGCTAAGTCTACACTGTCCACAAAAAGTAGTGAAATTACAAGCTTAAAGAAAGCTGTTATTCTGTTTAAAGCCTTAAGATGGACTAGCGATGAATAGGTCGAAGACCCAACTTAACCAACAGCACGAAACGAAGCTCGGTAGATCAGAAATACAATATGTTGACGAGTATATATACTCTGGGCCAAAGTAGTCTCTTTCAGCAACCGACAGATAAAGAAGAAAGACGAGTCGAAAACACCTGAAGAGACTCCATGAAACAGCTTATGAAGGGAAACTTCCAATAACACTTAAGTGAAAACTCGTCGACATGTATCCTGCCGTCCAACCTACGGTGCACAATGGTCCCTGACTGAAATCAAGAAGGAGGGCGGGACGATCTTACGTACGCAAGGACTGGCCTGACATTGCGTCAGAACGAGAGTTGTGGAGGTCAAGAGGGGGCTTTTGCCAGCAGTGGGACACTATACAGGTACTTAAAAAAAAAAACCAAAATACTAATTACAATCATCATCATCCCTGCCTATGTCCCACTCTAAAACAGCCCTTTGCAGCTTACTTGTAGAATTAACGTTTTGATTTTGACTTGAACAGGTAATCAGTACATCAGGACAGTAATAATCATTTCGTTGCCTAGTACCCATATCAGAAGCTTTGCTTACTTTAAGACTAGGTCAATTTATGCCAAGAGTCCTATATATTATTTTTTTATCATTATTGTAGGTACCACGGACGGAAAAACGTAGTGTAGGGCGTCCTGAGGCACGGTGGACGGATGACCTTACGAGGATCGCTGGCGGCGATGAATGCGAGGGCTGAAGACAGAGTGTTGTGGCGCGCCATGGAAGAAGCCTATGTCCAGCAGTGGACTGCTGTAGGCTGATGATGATGATGATGAGGATTGTAGGTACATGTTTTATATTGTATACTCCTGCAAATTATTAAGTTCCTAGATGCATAGTAAATTTTGTAAATACTATTCGCTATTCAGAGTATTGTGGCGCGCCATGGAAGAGGCCTATGTCCAGCAGTGGACTGCTCTAGGCTGATGATGATGATGATGAGGATTGTAGGTACATGTTTTATATTGTTACTCCTGCAAAATTATTAAGTTCCTAGATGCATAGTAAAATTTGTAATACTATTCGCTATTCAGAGTATTGTGGCGCGCCATGGAAGAGGCCTATGTCCAGCAGTGGACTGCTCTAGGCTGATGATGATGATGAGGAGGATTGTAGGTACATGTTTTATATTGTATACTCCTGCAAAATTATTAAGTTCCTAGATGCGTAGTAAAATTTGTAAATACTATTCGCTATTCAGAGTATTGTGGCGCGCCATGGAAGAGGCCTATGTCCAGCAGTGGACTGCTCTAGGCTGATGATGATGATGATGAGGATTGTAGGTACATGTTTTATATTGTATACTCCTGCAAAATTATTAAGTTCCTAGATGCATAGTAAAATTTGTAAATACTATTCGCTATTCAGAGTATTGTGGCGCGCCATGGAAGAAGCCTATGTCCAGCAGTGGACTGCTCTAGGCTGATGATGATGATGATGAGGATTGTAGGTACATGTTTTATATTGTATACTCCTGCAAAATTATTAAGTTCCTAGATGCATAGTAAAATTTGTAAATACTATTCGCTATTCAAACGGAAGCACTCATTAAACTTATTCATTATCTTTCCAAACAAACTCCCGATCACCTCGCTCTGAGGTATTGCTACAAAATAATAAACTACCCCGTCTCTTATCAGCGGCCGCAGCCCTTACTCATTAACTGGAAGGCAAACACCAACTCGCTGATGTTTTAATTATCTTCAGCTATTTTAAATAATTCGGGATCCGTTTGTTTGACTTGCGGTCAGCCGGCTGCTGGTGAGATTTTTTAGCGAGTTTTGGGGTGAACTCTTCTTTGTTAAAAATCTGGTTTTCAATTGAAGAGAAATTCAAATTCACAAAAAGAGGTAGAAGTAGGCTTCATCACGACAGCTTGTTTACTTCTGTATGATTATAGAATTACGAGTCTGTTAATAGTTATGTTATAATTAATTTTTAAATGCAAAAAAGAAAGGTTATTGGATCGCTGGACGACATTCTAACCCGCCCTTGTTGGGGCTTTTATGTGCCAGAAGTGTCCTATCAACTAAGCACCGGTAAATACGACCAATCAATTTTGAACATGAAACTACCGTGAGACTCACTCATATTAAATGATATTATAACGGATAACTCACGTCTTAAACCGAGTTTAGCTCGACATGTTTCGGGCTATTTCGTAGCCCTTCTTCTCAGGAGCACGCGACTCGGCGGCTGCTGCAACACGCACACAACGCTACGCTACGAAATAGCCCGAAACATGTCGAGCTAAACTCGGTTTAAGACGTGAGTTATCCGTTACAATATCATTTAATACGACCAATCAACTAAACACCTTAGTCGCTCGCATACGACAATCAAATAATCGAGTGTCGATCATCGCAACAACCATAAGTGGATTACTCACTAATCATGGATTAAATACATAAATAACTAATTATAAATTAACTAGCTTTTGCCCGCAGCTTCGCCCGCGTGGAATTCAATTATCGCCCGCTGTTCCCTCGGGACGGGAACTGTGCATTTTTCCGGGATAAAAAGTAGATTATGTCACTCTCTGGCCCATAAACTATCTCTATGCCAAAAATCACGTCAATCTGTCGCTCCGTTTCGACGTGAAAGACGGACAAACATCACACAAACATACAAACACACACACTTTCGCATTTATAATATTAGTATGGATGGTGCACTTATTACAAAACCCTACTGGTGACCTGTCGTTTCGCCGAGTTTCATAACGCAGATTTTCGTTTCGCAGACAACTATTGGCATATTTTTCTTTTGGCCGGGCAACGTTTGGTATAATTTCGTTACGCCTATTATTCGTTTTGCCGAGTAGTCGTTAGGAAGAACAGCGATAAGCAGATTTACGTTTAGTAGATTGTTTGTTTCGTAATTGTTTCAGTTAACCGAACAACTGTTCGTCGAGACACGATAAGCAGAGTTATCACATGGCATTCATATTGTTAAGTAGATTTAATGTTCATGCGATTTTTTTCGTAATCTGCGTAGATAAAATGGGCCAAACGACAGGTAGGATTTTACTGAGTTGACTATATACTAGCTGTTATCAAAATGTAGTTAGGTGCGACGACGAGCGTTGGCGAGGAAGAGTGTTAGGTAGAATTGCGAAAAATCATAAAGGATGCGCGGTTAGCACGGCGTGTAAAAATGCCAATAAGGCCATAGTGTAATCCACACATATTCGCGGTATTGAATGCCATTCCCCATGCGAAACGAAAAGATGCGAAAAGTTGATATGCGCACTGAATAATAGTTCAACCATTACAAAAGCGAAAGGTTGTTCGACCAAATGTGCAAAATGTGTAGTGATTAATAGGCTAAACGAATTTTTGTGAATAGTTGTTCCGCTTACTGACTCATATGCCAAGTAAATAGTCTGCTAAAGGTTGAGTTACGAAACGTTAGTCTGCGAAACAATACATCTGCGTACAAATTCATCGGCGTACCGTTACTCGGCGAAACGTTGTCTGCCAATCAATAATCTGCCTAAAAATAGTCGGCGAATCATTAGGTAACCCAGGCTGCCCTACCCAAGCATTCAGGATGGTTACTACTCCTATCGGAAGGAACGACTTAAGTGTGCTGTTTTTGTATAATATTTCTCATAATCAGGACTATTCATACTCCTTTGTCAGTACTTAAACTAAATATCGGTGTAACTACATTGCATTTAAGCAGCTTACGTATACGGAAATACGTACAAACACATGCAAAGGTGGGCATTTTCGTGCGTATTTTAAAGCTTTGTGTTGGAAGCTTTTGTTGCTATTATGTACAACCTGACTTAGGCTCGGAAGCGGTTCTAACGATTTGGAATAAATTGAGTTTTGCTGCATTTGTTTTGGGGGAGAGCACTAGCGATCTAGCTTGGTCCAATCTCGGGGAAAATTACTATTTTAGAGTTAATCCAAAGTCACTTAAATTATATCTAATATATTTTTGCTACATGCATAGTAATACAGGTAAAATAAGTATGGCGTGAAAAACAAATTTTTGACCTATCCCATCGATTGGTATCGTTGTTGGAAATCGTTGGAATAAATAAACCGTAAATATTTTGTTGTAATTATATTGAAAACAAAGGATTGGGAAGTCACTAGAGTCACCTTTCTTAACAAAATTTTGTATTTTCTTTTTACTTTCCATTGAACAAGAAACTGAACCATGTCCAAGGACCTGCGAAAAATTTGTACGAACCCTCGGTACATGTTTTTCGTAAACGAGTACTTCAGCGCTTCTTAATCCTCACAGCATTTTATTTTTCCATTCAAACATCATAATTCCATTTCCATTGCAAAAGTCATAAAGGCTCGGGCAAAGCCGCGGGGCAAAGGGTAGTTGACAAAGGCGTGTAGACGTCCGAGGTGCGTTTAATGAGCAAAGTTGTGCTTTGTGCCGCGCGGGCTTATTCAGGGAGGTAAAACATTTCTTTCTAACACCTTAACTGTAATCTACCCTCTTTTATGAAATCAAGCACGAACGAGCGATACAACATTTTAATGTGAATGAAACTGAATCTTTATGCTACTAATGTTATGTTGACATCCCATACATTTGCCAAAGCAATCATAGTGAAACTGAATAAGAAAAGGTACTGTACTGGTAAGCAAATCAGTTTTCTCTAGTCTACATTCTAAAATTGAACGAGATCCGTTGTTTGCATTAGAAACTCCAAACCCTTTGCGTTATGTATGAGATAGTGTGTTTAGTGGTTTAGATTTCGGGAGTCTACATGCGCTCTTCCTGAATATGTATGTATATTGGCATTAAACATAGTATGTGTTTCGTATCATAATTATGAAAGTGTGACAATCACACAACCTCACAAGCTTTGACATTTGTAATATAAGTACAAAAATTTAATTATTTATTTAGTCAAGAATCCAAATACGTTTACAGCACACACGTATGAAATACCAATGCTGCTGCTGAAGTTAAAATCGCGCCCGCATCATCAAAAAGTGCTCCAAAAAGTGCTCCAAAAATGTGCAGCGCAAATAAAGCCCGGTCCAGAATACGGGCGCGAACTGCGAACATTCTCTCTATTGGCTTTTATTATGTCGTTCGTGTGAATTCTGCTCTAACTTGTTGTTCTTTTTTGTTATTTTGTTATTGTTGCCGTTTTGTTGTTCTTGATGAATTTATAATTACCGCTCCGTCGGACGCTACCAAGTTATTTTTAATGCTGTTTCGAATATTTTGTGACTTGGAATTCATTATGTACTTTGTTAACGTAATTAATGCGTTTCGGATTTCATTTGAATATGCAAATGACTCTAATGAGCCATTAGATATCGCCGTGGAGTGATTCCTTGGCAAGTTTGACCTAAATAGTTAGTTATTTTGTTAAAGTCTTGGAGACCAAGAATTGATTTCTTATTCTTTTAATTTAGAGTTTCGTAAATCAAAAGGAATAAATTAATACAGAACGATTTAAAAAGTAAAATTCTTACAGGACCACTTGTCATCTGTCTGTCTACTTGTCTTTCAAGAACCTTTTTATTGAGAATGCGATGTAATAGTTGTTAAAATTTATGGAAAATACTTATTGAGAGTTTTATTTATTAAAATTTACTTATTTGATAAAAATAAACAGTCAAAGAGGTATATAAAAGCTATTTACATAATGGGTTATATAATAAACTAGATCTATAGTTGCTTTAATAAAAAAAAACCGGCCAAGAACGTGTCGGACACGCCCAAAATAGGGTTCCGTGTCCATTACGGAAAAATTAAGTAATATTTTGTATCATTTTTGTCAGAAACGCGTGTAAAGAACGTAGTACACGTTCCTTATAAAAAGGTCTTTATAGACAAACTTAGCTGTTGCCCGCGACTCCGTTCGTGTAGAAGTATGAAAAATAGTTTACGTCCTATTCTCAGACCTACCGAATATACACAAAAAAGTCGTTTAAATCGGTGAAGCCGTTTCGAAGGAGTTTAGTTACAAAATTTCTATGTAGAAGTTCGAAATTTAGACTCTCATAGTAATATACGTAGAATATGTCAAGAGCATAATAAAGTGTTTTTTTATTCGACTGGATGGCAAACGAGCAAGAGGGTCTCCTAATGGTAAGAGATCACCACCGCTCATAGACACCTGCAACACCTGGGGGATTGCAGATGCGTTGCCAACAGAGGCCTAAGATGGGATACCTCAAGTGCCAGTTATTTCTCCGGCTGTCTTACTCTCCACGCCGAAACACAACAGTGCAAGCACTGCTGATTCACGGCAGGATTAGCGAGCAAGATGGTGGTAGCAATCCGGGCGGACCTTGCACAAGCCACCACCTGCAAAACCTGCTTTAAAAGAACTAAGGTTGACCTGTTATTCATCTCATTAAATAAATACAGGATGTTCGTCTGGAAATAAAGGAGTGGTGTTGGGAACTAGTTCTTGATGCAAAATTTTCTGTTAGCCAAGTTTCTGAAATTGTATAAGCTGTATTGTCAAATGAATTTATGCGCTTTATACATTTCTTTAATTTTCTCAGTTTCATGAAGTTTGTTTTATATAAATAGTGAGACAGAAGCACAAGGAAGCGCACTCACCGTCGCTTCGCTCTGTTAACGAATTTTTCACTTCTCATGCTAGTAAAGTTCGTGCTTATGCTGCGTCTAGGTGACATAAAATGTCTTTTTATGCTCTAGTGCATAAATTGAAGTCTCGTCTAAGACCACGGCAACAGTCCTAAACAGCCACAAATAAAAAAGTTTCAGTGTCTATTTTAATAATTTTTAGTTTAAAAATCAATCAAATAAATCACAGTAAGTTAATAAAACTAAATATTTATAATATATTAGCAATGCATGAAAAATAAAAAGTACCTAATAAGTTAAATATGTTTCCTCTGCTGTTATTTCATCTCCTCGCAATCGAAATGAAAAGCAGTGTAAAACTCAAGCATTAAACCCATTTCCCCTCGACGTGTCTATCTACACTCGCCATACCGGCTTGGGTGGCTACATGAACGTCTCGAGTAAAATAGCTGGTTTTAGGCTCTTGTTGTACAATCTACTATTAATGTAGTGTATGATCTGTTTGCCTATAATTGGATAAGCACTGTTATTAAGGAGCGACCACACAGCTCCTTAAAAAACGGCGACGGTACGGAATCGCAGTGACGCATCGTATGCGCACCGTTATTTTTGCATGCTTTCCACACTGCTGCTTAAATTTAAAAAACGCAAACGGTGCGGAATCGCAGTGACTTGCCCTAAACGTCACGTCTTTTGTTCGGTAAAGACCTGACGTATACGGCACGGCACTGCGATTCCGCACTTTAAGCAGCAGTGTGGAGAGCATGCGATAAAACGGCGCGCATACGGTGCGTCACTGCGATTCCGTGCCGTCACCGTTTTTTAAGCAACGATTTGGCCGCACCTTTATATTACAAAATAAGATCCTATTGTAAGTTTTATAGTGTTGAAACAGTTGGCAAACCAATAAATAAACCCTTCAAAAAGGTAGAATCTGCTCAGAACTTTCATAATAATCAGGCAATGTAACTAAACAAAAAACACTCACAACACGAGTCACTGCAAGAAATAGTCCCCTCTTACCTTTTTTCTTTGTAAAACTTTAGCTTGCACCCGCATAGCGGGACCTCGACCGCCCAGTATTTAAATCCAGAGCAGCTTGTCTCGAATTTTTAATATAACTTTGTGTTTAGAGTATTTTTAAAATCTAATTTGAGCATTAAAAAGAAGTCAGATAAACGGTGCTCCTACGACACAACTTTTTGCAGGAGTTAAGGCGTTTTTGAACAGCTCGAGTGATTTGAGGCATGAGATTTGAGAGGTGATAATAGTTTTAATGATTCATGGTTAATTACAAACCAGTATTATTACAGGGTAATTATAGACAAGCAAGAACGCACAGTATCCATAGTGCAGTCGAGTTCATAAACTTGTGAGCAAAAATTGGATCAATAATATCTTCAGATACACAAGTTTATGAACTCGATTGTACAAGCTTTGCTTGGTTTGGGACTAGTTCAACTGGTCTCAAGGTCTCGTGATATTTATTTATTTAGCATTTTACAGTAATTAGCATCGCAAGAAGCTAGGTAGAAAGTAATTATTACAAAACAAAATTAACTTTTCAATTCTCTTGACTATTAAAGCTAGCTAAATAGCCTCATGATTGCTTTGACTATGCAGCAAATGTATGTTCATGCAGGTCCTCCGTCTCCATACTGTAAGAACACATACATCATACAAACCCAACTATTTATCACCACCACCACACTACGCTGACGCGTTTCGTGGTGATAGTTAGGTGGTTAGCGTGGTACGTGTATGTTCTAACAGCAAGAAGAAGGAGCTACATGAACAAACATTTGTTGCATAGACGTAGCTAACTCGAATGAAATCGCGGGTAAGCAAAGTAATTTTTTATAGTTCATTGATATGGACCTCCGCAAAATGACGCCTGATTCAATAAATTATTTAAACTTTTTTAGCCAATCTCAGCCGTGGTGGCCTAGTGGTTTAACCTACGGCCTCTCAAGCAGAAGATCGTGGGTTCAAACTCCGGCTCGCACCTCTGTTTTTTTTAAATTCATGTGGCTAATTGCATTTGAAATTTACCACGAGCTTTACGGTGAAGGAAAACATCGTGAGGAAACCTGCACAACCTGCGAAGCAATTCAATGGTGTGTGAAGTTCTCAATCCGCTCTGGGGTCGCGTGCGAACTACGGCCCACGACCTTTCATTCTGCGTGGAGGCCTGTGCCTAGCAGTGGAACGCATATAGGCTGGAATGATGAAAAAATTATTATGAGCCAATCTCTCGTGCCTTGCGCCGGCGCGGCCGCCGGCCGCCGGGCAGGTGGAAAGTTCCCGCTTGTTTGACACTTTGTTGAATTTATTCCGGCCCGTAGCGCGCCGGACGGCTAAATTGCCGGGCGTGATGTAAAGCCTGGCTTACAGACCCGTACATGTCTTGTACGTAGCCAGTGGAACTGTTTTGGGGGTGATGAGAACTATAGTCGATCTCAAGAACTTGACTATTTTTGGCACTTCAGATCGGAAATAAAAATTTTGTATTGTAAAAATAGTGATGGGGTAGGCATAGTGAAAAATGTGAAAATAATGTTACTGAATATGTATAATAACAATGATATTATTTTTTCTGTATTTATAAGCTCATATAATAATAATCCCACCAAAAACGTAAATGTAAAAAAGGAGAGCCAAGTTCAATGCAAAATCCAAATATGTATTTATAGGAACAAAATAACATTATGAACAAGTATTAAACTCTATTTCTTTGCTTTATTGGATACCTATAACAATTGCTGTTATTTAAAAATGTGAGATCTTAAAGTAGGTTGTTGACTTGGCCAGTCTATTATGCTGTCCTATATATGTCTCTCTGAGGCATCATAGCTCTCAAAGGGATGGACCGATTTCAATGCGGTTATTATTTTTACGTGAAAGCGAGTTTCTTTGAATTGGTTATCAGCTAAAAATCTATTCAGCAATTTTCGAGATATTGAATTCTGAAATGATTGAAATATAACCCATTAATTTATAAATGCGGTAGTTTGTAAGTCTGTTTGTTCGTTAGTTTGTTACCTTTTCACGTCTAAATATGCTGAGCCAGTGTCCGATTCACAACCGCAATGACACATACTTTCCTACGTGTTGTCTTTTTGTACTTAATACTATTGTTGTGTCTTGTGTTGTGATTAACTATATTTTTCTTCTTCTTTCTTTCTTTCTTTCTTTAAACCGCTGAACCCATTTAGATGAAATTCGGTATACGGACAGTCCCGCGAAGGACATAGAGTAGTAATCCGGAAATTGCATAGATCCCGCGGGATAGCGATAAAGGAATTCTACGCGATGGAGTCGCGGGCAACAGCTAGTGAATAATAATTCATTTGAATCACTCGAGCTACAAATTCAAGAAAATACCACTTGTAACGTCGATTAGATTCAACGTAATATCAAACGCAAGTAAATACTTCAAAAGTTTCAAAGGCAAAAAGATTTGAAAGGGTCGAATGTTAACATTCAGTTTCAGATCAAGACTTTCAGAGGCTAATTTGAGTGAGTGTTTGTGAGTAAAATACCTACTTTTTTCTCCAGTCGTCCCTTTTCATATTGTTAGGCTTTCAACAGAGATGTGCGAGGGTGTATTACAATACATATACAAAAAAAATCATTATTGTGGACTTTTGAATCCATAGTGTTACAGCCTTATTCATAAAAAGTCCTTAATTGAGCTTTGATCGGTCTGTTACTTAGCAGACTGATTAAGCTTGTTAGGACGGTTGTCAAGAGTATGATTCATAAACGCTGCAGCAGTCTGCTAGTTGTTGAGCTGCTGATAGACGGATTAGACGCGTTATGTGGCCATCTGACAATCAAAGACAATAAATGGCCTCATCGATAATTAAAAAAAATTACAGCAGTGACAGCAAAAGCAGGAAAAAAAAAAATAAGTGAGATGTTTGTTTCCCCCCATTTCCGATCCGCATGTTTATGTTGTACCTAAGTGCAAAAAGCCGTAATTATGTAATCTTTCTAATTATTATTTTTATATTTATTGTTAGTAAAGTAGCAGTAATAAATACCTACTTAGAGGATTTTAAATACAAATTCCTGAAAAAAATTTTCCTGGATTTTTTTAAATCTTTGCGTAACCCTCCCATCGTTAAAAATATCTTCGGTATGGTTTTTGCTCTTTCAAAGTCAGCTGT
>NC_133492.1:18222534-18244402 GCF_025370935.1 Choristoneura fumiferana
CATTCTCTCTATTGGCTTTTATTATGTCGTTCGTGTGAATTCTGCTCTAACTTGTTGTTCTTTTTTGTTATTTTGTTATTGTTCCCGTTTTGTTGTTCTTGATGAATTTATAATTACCGCTCCGTCGGACGCTACCAAGTTATTTTTAATGCTGTTTCGAATATTTTGTGACTTGGAATTCATTATGTACTTTGTTAACGTAATTAATGCGTTTCGGATTTCATTTGAATATGCAAATGACTCTAATGAGCCATTAGATATCGCCGTGGAGTGATTCCTTGGCAAGTTTGACCTAAATAGTTAGTTATTTTGTTAAAGTCTTGGAGACCAAGAATTGATTTCTTATTCTTTTACTTTAAAGTTTCGTAAATCAAAAAGAATTAATTAATACAGAACGATTTAAAAAGTAAAATTCTTACAAGACCACTTGTCCATCTGTCTGTCTACTTGTCTTTCAAGAACCTTTTTATTGAGAATGCGATGTAATATTTGTTAAAATTTATGGAAAATACTTATTGAGAGTTTTATTTATTAAAATTTATTTTTTTGATAAAAATAAACAGTCAAAGAGGTATATAAAAGCTATTTACATAATGGGTTATATAATAAACTAGATCTATAGTTGCTTTAATTAAAAAAACCGGCCAAGAACGTGTCGGACACGCCCAAAATAGGGTTCCGTAGCCATTACAGTAAAATTAAGTAATATTTTGTATCATTTTTGTCAGAAACGCGTGTAAAGAACGTAGTACACGTTCCTTATAAAAAGGTCTTTATAGACAAACTTAGCTGTTGCCCGCGACTCCGTCCGTGTAAAAAATAGTTTACGTCCTATTCTCAGACCTACCGAATATACACAAAAAATCGTTTAAATCGGTGAAGCCGTTTCGAAGGAGTTTAGTTACAAAATTTCTATGTAGAAGTTCGAAATTTAGACTCTCATAGTAAATATACGTAGAATATGTCAAGAGCATAATAAAGTGTTTTTTTATTCGACTGGATGGCAAACGAGCAAGAGGGTCTCCTAATGGTAAGAGATCACCACCGCTCATAGACACCTGCAACACCTGGGGGATTGCAGATGCGTTGCCAACAGAGGCCTAAGATGGGATACCTCAAGTGCCAGTTATTTCTCCGGCTGTCTTACTCTCCACGCCGAAACACAACAGTGCAAGCACTGCTGATTCACGGCAGGATTAGCGAGCAAGATGGTGGTAGCGATCCGGGCGGACCTTGCACAAGGTCCTACCTGCAAAATCTGCTTTAAAAGAACTAAGGTTGACCTGTTATCCATCTCATTAAATAAATACAGGATGTTCGTCTAGAAATAAAGGAGTGGTGTTGGGAACTAGTTCTTGATGCAAAATTTTCTGTTAGCCAAGTTTCTGAAATTGTATAAGCTGTATTGTCAAATGAATTTATGCGCTTTATACATTTCTTTAATTTTCTCAGTTTCATGAAGTTTGTTTTATATAAATAGTGAGACAGAAGCACAAGGAAGCGCACTCACCGTCGCTTCGCTCTGTTAACGAATTTTTCACTTCTCATGCTAGTAAAGTTCGTGCTTATGCTGCGTCTAGGTGACATAAAATGTCTTTTTATGCTCTAGTGCATAAATTAAAGTCTCGTCTAAGACCAAGGCAACAGTCCTAAGCAGCCACAAATAAAAAAGTTTCAGAATATTTTTTTATAATTTTTAATTTGTATAAAACTAAAAATCAATCAAATAAATCAAAATTAATTAATAAAACTAAATATTTATAATTATATTAGCAATGCATGAAAAATAAAAAGTACCTACTAAGTGAAATATGTTTCCTCTGCTGTTATTTCATCTCCTCACAATCGAAATGAAAAGCAGTGTAAAACTCAGGCATTAAACCCATTTTCCCCTCGACGTGTCTATCTACACTCGCCATACCGGCTTGGGTGGCTACATGAACGTCTCGAGTAAAATAGCTGGTTTTAGGCTCTTGTGTTGTACAATCTACTATTAATGTAGTGTATGATCTGTTTGCCTATAATTGGATAAGCACTGTTATTAAGGAGCGACCACACAGCTCCTTAAAAAACGGCGACGGTACGGAATCGCAGTGACGCATCGTATGCGCACCGTTATTTTTGCATGCTTTCCACACTGCTGCTTAAATTTAAAAAACGCAAACGGTGCGGAATTGCAGTGACGTGCCCTAAACGTCACGTCTTTTGTTCGGTAAAGACCTGACGTATACGGCACGTCACTGCGATTCCGCACTTTAAGCAGCAGTGTGGAGAGCATGCGATAAAACGGCGCGCATACGGTGCGTCACTGCGATTCCGTGCCGTCACCGTTTTTTAAGCAACGATTTGGCCGCACCTTTATATTACAAAATAAGATCCTATTGTAAGTTTTATAGTGTTGAAACAGTTGGCAAACCAATAAATAAACCCTTCAAAAAGGTAGGATCTGCTCAGAGCTTTCATATTAATCAGGCAATCTAACTAAACAAAAAACACTCACAACACGAGTCACTGCAAGAAATAGTCCCCTCTTGCCTTTTTTCTTTGTAAAACTTTAGCTTGCGCCCGCATAGCGGGACCTCGACCGCCCAGTATTTAAATCCAGAGCAGTTTGTCTCGAATTTTTAATATAACTTTGTGTTTAGAGTATTTTTAAAATCTAATTTGAGCATTAAAAAGAAGTCAGATAAACGGTGCTCCTACGACACAACTTTTTGCAGGAGTTAAGGCGTTTTTGAACAGCTCGAGTGGTTTGAGGCATGAGATTTGAGAGGTGATAATAGTTTTAATGATTCATGATTAATTACAAACCAGTATTATTACAGGGTAATTATAGACAAGCAAGAACGCGCAGTATCCATAGTGCAGTCGAGTTCATAAACTTTTGAGCAAAAATTGGATCAATAATATCTTCAGATACACAAGTTTATGAACTCGATTGTACAAGCTTTGCTTGGTTTGGGACTAGTTCAACTGGTCTCAAGGTCTCGTGATATTTATTTATTTAGCATTTTACAGTAATTAGCATCGCAAGAAGCTAGGTAGAAAGTAATTATTACAAAACAAAATTAACTTTTCAATTCTCTTGACTATTAAAGCTAGCTAAATAGCATCATGATTGCTTTGACTATGCAGCAAATGTATGTTCATGCAGGTCCTCCGTCTCCACACTGTAAGAACACATACATCATACAAACCCAACTATTTATCACCACCACCACACTACGCTGACGCGTTTCGTGGTGATAGTTAGGTGGTTAGCGTGGTACGTGTATGTTCTAACAGCAAGAAGGAGGAGCTACATGAACAAACATTTGTTGCATAGACGTAGCTAACTCGAATGAAATCGCGGGTAAGCAAAGTAATTTTTTATAGTTCATTGATATGGACCTCCGCAAAATGACGCCTGATTCAATAAATTATTTAAACTTTTTTAGCCAATCTCAGCCGTGGTGGCCTAGTGGTTTAACCTACGGCCTCTCAAGCAGAAGATCGTGGGTTCAAACTCCGGCTCATGTGCCTAATTGCATTTGAAATTTACCACGAGCTTTACGGTGAAGGAAAACATCGTGAGGAAACCTGCACAACCTGCGAAGCAATTCAATGGTGTGTGAAGTTCTCAATCCGCTCTGGGGCCGCGTGCGAACTACGGCCCACGCCCTTTCATTCTGCGTGGAGGCCTGTGCCTAGCAGTGGAACGCATATAGGCTGGAATGATGAAAAAATTATTATGAGCCAATCTCTCGTGCCTTGCGCCGGCGCGGCCGCCGGCCGCCGGGCAGGTGGAAAGTTCCCGCTTGTTTGACACTTTGTTGAATTTATTCCGGCCCGTAGCGCGCCGGACGGCTAAATTGCCGGGCGTGATGTAAAGCCTGGCTTACAGACCCGTACATGTCTTGTACGTAGCCAGTGGAACTGTTTGGGGGTGATGAGAACTATAGTCGATCTCAAGAACTTGACTATTTTTGGCACTTTGAATCGGAAATAAAAATTGTATTGAAAAAATAGTGATGGGGTAGGCATAGTGAAAAATGTGAAAATAATGTTACTGAATATGTATAATAACAATGATATTATTTTTTCTGTATTTATAAGCTCATATAATAATAATCCCACCAAAAACGTAAATGTAAAAAAGGAGAGCCAAGTTCAATGCAAAATCCAAATATGTATTTATAGGAACAAAATAACATTATGAACAAGTATTAAACTCTATTTCTTTGCTTTATTGGATACCTATAACAATTGCTGTTATTTAAAAATGTGAGATCTTAAAGTAGGTTAGATGACTTGGCCAGTCTATTATGCTGTCCTATATATGTCTCTCTGAGGCATCATAGCTCTCAAAGGGATGGACCGATTTCAATGCGGTTATTATTTTTACGTGAAAGCGAGTTTCTTTGAATTGGCTTTCAGCTAAAAATCTATTCAGCGATTTTTGAGATATTGAACTGTGAAATGATTGAAATATAACCCATTAATTTATGAATGCGGTAGTTTGTAAGTCTGTTTGTTCGTTAGTTTGTTACCTTTTCACGTCTAAATATGCTGAGCCAGTGTCCGATTCACAACCGCAATGACACATACTTTCCTACGTGTTGTCTTTTTGTACTTAATACTATTGTTGTGTCTTGTGTTGTGATTAACTGTATTTTCTTTCTTCTTTCTTTCTTTCTTTCTTTCTTTAAACCGCTGAACCAATTTAGATGAAATTCGGGATACGGACAGTTTGAGTCCCGCGGAAGGACATAGAGTAGTTATCCCGGAAAATTGCATAGATCCCGCGGGATAGCGATAAAGGAATTCTACGCGTATGGAGTCGCGGGCAACAGCTAGTGAATAATAATTCATTTGAATCACTCGAGCTACAAATTCTAAGAAATACCACTTTGTAACGTCGATTACATCCAAACGTAATATCAAACGCAAGTAAATACTTCAAAAGTTTCAAAGGCAAAAGGATTTGAAAGGGTCGAATGTTAACATTCAGTTTCAGATCAAGACTTTCAGAGGCTAATTTGAGTTGAGTGTTTAGTGAGTAAAATACCTACTTTTTTCTCCAGTCGTCCCTTTCATATTGTTAGGCTTTTTCAACAGAGATGTGCGAGGGTGTATTACAAATACATATACAAATACAAAATCATTTATTGCGGACTTTTGAATCCATAGTGTTACAGCCTTATTCATAAAAAATCCTTAATTGAGCTTTGATCGGTCTGTTACTTAGCAGACTGATTAAGCTTGTTAGACGGTTGTCAAGAAGTATGATTCATAAACGCTTGCTACCAGTCTGCTAGTTGTTGAGCTGCTGATAGACAGATTAGACGCGTTATGTTGGCCATCTTGAGAAATCAAAGACAATAAATGGCCTCATCGATAATTAAAAAAAAATGACAGCAGTGACAGCAGCAGGAAAAAAAAATAAAAACTGAGATGTTTGTTTTCCCGCCATTTCCGATCCGCATGTTTATGTTGTACCTAAGTGCAAAAAGCCGTAATTATTTTAATCTTTCTATTTTTTTTTTATATTTATTGTTGGTAAAGTAGTAATGTAGCAGTAATAAATACCTAATTTAGAGGATTTTTAAATACAAATTCCTGAAAATAATTTTTCCTGGATTTTTTTAAATCTTTGCGTAACCCTCCCATCGCTAAAAATATCTTCGGTATGGTTTTTTGCTCTTTTCAAAGTCAGCTGTTCAAACTTGTGGCTGCCATTTTGTGACTTAGCAGGGAGATAAAGGAGGGTCTACGGTCCTCTAACTTTAGCAGAGCCTTGATCGACTGATTAGCGCTAACAGACGTTTATGAATCATGTTTTTCAGCATCGGGCCTTCAATCACCACTCACCACTTGCATCCTCCGGTTTCAAGCAACTCTCACGATGTCGTCAGTCCACCTGGTGGGAGCCTGCCAACGCTTCGTCTTCCGGTTCGTGGTCGCCACTCGAGGACTTTTCTCCCCCAACAGCTATCTGTTCTTCGAGCGACGTGGCCCGCCCACTTCAACTTGGAACTTGATTCAAATTTAATTACAACATTATTGAAGCTAAAATAAAGTTTAAAAAAAAACCGCTTGCTGATAAAGCGTTTACATCTTCTTCCTCTATCTTCTAAATCTATATATAAATAAAAATGGATTTCCGAAATGTATGTATGCGCATAAATTCCCGAACGACGGCACCGCATTAGATAATAATTTTTTGTTGTGTTCGTTAATGACAGAACAAGGTTTGTGCGTAACAAATTAAAAATGAAACTGGAACGAGGGCGAAGCCGCACGCAAGAGCTGTAGCTTAAATCTGTAAAAACATTTATTTTCTTCAACTTTTTGTACAAAAATCATTACCGAAGACCATCACAATATTTTACAATTTAATTTCTTCGTTTTGGGCAAACATAGTTATTTTGGGTGACAAAGACATTTTAATAAAAGCACTGGCCGTCGTTAGTGGTGCTAACTGCGTGTTTATGAGATAGGGCGCTAATCAAGATGGAGCGACGCGATTTGTAACATGCGCTGCCACGCGCCAACTAGAAAGCAAAATAAAAGTTTAAGTAGAAAACTTTAAAAATAGGTTTTGGAAAAGTAGTAATTTTAATCAAGAGGTTATTATTATTGTCTTGTATTGTATTCTTTAGACGACCAGATGGCCTAGCGGTTAGAGAACCTGACTACGAAGCTTGAGGTCCCGGGTTCGATTCCCGTGTCGGGACAGATATTTGTATGAAAAATACGAATGTTTGTTCTCGGGTCTTGGGTGTTTAATATGTATTTAAGTATGTATCTATCTACATAATTAGATTTATCCGTTGCTTAGTACCCATAACACAAGCTTTGCTAAGCTTACTTTGGGACTAGGTCAATTGGTGTGAATTGTCCAGTGATATTTATTTCAAAGTCAAAGTCAAAATATCTTTATTCAATTTAGGCAATAACAAGCACTTATGAATGTCGAAAAAAATCTACCACCGGTTCGGAAAAACCTCTGCTGAGAAGAATCCGGCAAGAAACTCAACGAGGTATATATTTTTTTAAACAGATTTACAATATTATTAAATGATATGTATACATCACAAGTATTTAACACAACTTTATTTTTAACACAGTAGGTTCGCTATTTGAAGGGATCGCTAATGCGGATTGGAATTATTTCCAAATATCCCTGTCCATGATATAATCGCTCTTGATATTAATGTCTTCTTGACAATAGATCTGAATTTTGTATCCGTTTCATTTATTATTATTAATCTATTAAATGAATATTTTACGCGTCTCCGAGGCAGGACATGATGTGCGTGAACCAAATTTATAATTATCATCTATGTAAAACTCATGACCATGCAATAAATTGAATTGAATTGAAAAAAACTTTTAATACATAAAAACTAAAACACTTGATAAAACATGTCTAAGAACCATCGCTAGAAAACCTGCTTTCAATTTAAAAAACCGCATTCAAATCGTTCTACCCGTTTAAGAGCTACAGTGCCACAAACAGACAGACACACCATAGTGGTCAAACTTAAAACACCCTTCTTTTTGCGTCGGGGGTTAAAAAGACTCTTAAATACTTGTATTGTTGTGTTGGTGTAATGGAAATTTACTACTACATGTATTTTTGCTCTTAAATAGATATTGGTTGGTAGGTAGATGGTACTTATGTCTGTCCAAAAGCAACTCGCGGAACGGTTTCCGCATCGCAGCGCTACGATAAGAGGGCGATGGAATCTGAAAAATTAGACGTTTGTCCACCCACCGTGAATAATTAGAAATTATTCAAACCCTTCAGAGCACTTTCTCGACCGCTCACGAAATACAATGGCGGCTAAAATCTCGATAAGCCTCTCGCACGAGAAACTACAAGGGTTTTACATTGTCTAAGTATAAAAAGAGGCAGTTTCTGGCTTTTAAATAATTTATTGGATCAGGCGTTACTTTGCGGAGGTCCAGATCAATGAACTATTGCCCACCATTACCTGAGCCTGAAACTAATTTTGTATCACGTTGTAGTAGAGCACAAAAAATAGAGCACCACATCCAATGTGGTAGAGCCTTACTGTAAACACTTGCTGGCTGCAGTACGAATGGGCCGGCTCGACCGGGTTAGTACCACACTCCCACAGAATACCGGCGTGAAATAGTAGTTTTGCTACTGTGTTTCGTAAGGGAAAATGTTGGGAGGCACGATAGGTATGCCCACAACCCAAATAGACTAGTAACGACACACTTTCAAAAGTCGTTTATGAGTTATGATTGTTCATGAGCGAGTTTGTACTCTGACTCGCACTTGGCCGATTTTTGGGTGGCTTCGACTTGGCTGTGACCATAACCTTTTTTGAGGGCTGGATCCGCGCCTCCGCCATTTCACGATATGCCTAAGAATTTCGTGATCTGGCGAATTTTACGATCGACCGCCGACATGATCATAACACTGTGCACTGTATAAATATATACTTAAGATCATTCTACGAGTATGTATCAACTACTGAGCAACTTGATAATTATTGTACTTCTAGCTATAGACATTGTCTTTTTTTATAGGTTACGTCCCATAGACTAGGTAGTATTTTTTTTTTATAAACAAACAAACAATATATACAATAATTAACAGAAATAAATAAAAATAGAACTAAAACTAACTTACTCTAACCCTAAAAAGATCTCGGAAACGGCTCCAACGATTTCGATGAAGTTTGGTATGTAGGGGGTTTTGGGGCTGAAAAATCTATCTAGCTTGGTCTTATCACTAAGAAAGCGCTTGGTACCGAATTCTAACACGAGCGGAGCTCGGTCACCCAGATATTAGAATATAAAGCTCAAAAACTTCGGTTATTTAGTTTATCTTTCATCATAAGTACTCTGAATAAATCTCCCACGACCTAAAAATCTAAACATAGCTTTTTATGCTGCGTCGTCTATAAAAAAAAACTGCCAACGCGAAAAATATAATAAGCTAATCACAATAAACCGGGAACGCAATCAAAACTATGATTTGAATGCTGCTAGTTTTACTATGAAAACAACAACATTTTTATGTTTCCTTCTCAACTCCTTACCAAGTACATTTACAATTACCAAGACGTACCACCGCATCACTGAGACAAGTATTCATTGCCACGTTTCTACACCTGCCTATTTTGAGACTGCGTACGGAGCGAGCAACGGATGTTGTTTACTTTTAAAACAAAGGGTTGATATTCAGTAGGGGGGTTATTATTTTATGTAAGAGAAGTTCCCGGCACGTTCTGGCCCTTAATAGTAGTTTAATAGTAGTTTGAGTCACAGGTGCCCGCGAGGCTCTAGAGACAGAATTGATAACAGAAAGTAATACAAATCATTATGCTTGTACAATTTAATAGGCTTAGTTTAGGCGACTGCATGCGGTATACCTGGCTCCAGACATCTGTACTGCTGGAAACTAGAGCAAACTTGATGGAAGGATAACAATATTCATTATGATCACAAAGAAAGACTTTTAGCTTATCTTTAACATTTTACACGCTTTGTTATCTTGCAACGTTTTGCTGATTAAGATACCAGGAAGCGACAAAAAATGTTTTTTCTTGCGAAACCAAATTTAGTATTCTTATGGTCTAGTCACTATATCCCAGTGACAGTACAATAATCTGATACTTAGGTTATGGTAATCCGGCCAGGGTAGTCTCTGCAAGACGGAACTCTTCAACTAAATACATATCTACGAGTAAGGCATCGACTTGAAACTTGGTACCTATGGAGATATGGCGTAGATAGTTTTTATCCAGGATTTGATCGTATAGATAATGCGGGATAGCGATAAACAAATTCTCGGTAGGAAACATTTTAGCACGATAGCACGCATATGCCCACCATATATTCCGATGTAACTTTTGAGTACAGAAAAAAGGGGTTAAAGTCACTCGCGTCCGTGGGTTTACAGGTGTCCATGGGCGGCGGTGGTTGCTTCCCATCAGGTGACCCACATGCTCGTTTGCCCACTCTTTTATATAAAAAAAGTTAAGTGACAGTAAACATCAAATTCTCTTCTCGGTAACCTTGTCCACGGGATTATGTAGTAGGTACCTATCTGTGTAAAGGTTTCTTATTATACATACCTATACATTTTATTCTTTTTGTTACTTCTGTTTGCAAGTTTGTACAATAATGTAGAATGAGGTGGTTAGGTTAGTTATAGAAGTTAAAATAAATTGAGCGCTTCTCGCCAATAAACGTTACAGTTTGGCGAGTAACAATAAATGTATGCATGTTGAATTATTTTAAGTTAAATAAATAAATAAAAAAATTGTTAAAAGTACCTACTTTTTGGATAATTTACGACAAAAGAAACAAATTGCAAAAATCTTATGTTGTTCTATCAACAAAAATTTGTGTTTGTTAATCTATTAACATGCACTATTTTTTAATTATTTAACGCCCCAAATTAACCTTAATTAAACCAAACGTAGTCCAATCTAAACCAAAGACCAAACATCAAACTCTTTCAAATATTAGTACTGCTTTATTAGTCTACAGTAATAAAACATGTGGAATTTATTGAGTAAATCTCTAGTGCCACACGAAAACGAATTCAATCTCGTACAAACAGTTAATTAAACGAAGATGGTACCGTCAGCAGCGAGGTGAACATAGAGCACGTATATTTTTATGCGCTCTGTCCACCGGGAGCGAGTTGACTAGTCTAGCCAGGTGCGTTTGTAATATGTTTGTTTGGGGGATAAGGCATAGGCTGAAAGCGAATTTAAAAAGGCAATAAGTGTATCATTTTATCGCCAGTCATTTAGCAGTTTCGTTTCGAAACCAACGATTGAGAAACACATCATTCATCATTTTGTTTTTATGCAACTACAGATTTTGCAAATAATTAATATTTAGAAAAATAATCTAACAAGTTATTAGTTATTTATCTGGCTGGTGCATAAACGAGCCGAAGGCGAGTTTCATAATAAGATCACACGAGTGTTTTAATGCCTAATTATGTATAGCCGCATACATAACTTTATCTACATGCATATCATAAGTTTTCTATAATATGTTCAGATATGGCCTGTATTTTTAAGTTAGTGTTACTGATAACAAGTTTGGAGTACCTACCAAAGCTTAAATAAATAAATAAATATCACGGGACAATTCACACCAATTGACCTAGTCCCAAAGTAAGCTTAGCAAAGCTTGTGTTATGGGTACTAAGCAACGAATAAATATAATTATATAGATAGATACATACTTCAATACATAGAAAACACCCAAGACCCGAGAACAAACATTCGTATTTTTCATACAAATAAAACAGATAATAAAAAACTAAAGTTTTATTTATAATAATTATTATTATCTACGTGCATGTCATAAGTTTTCTACAATATGTACAGATATGCATTGTTAAAAAAAGTATTACCGATACTTTAATGTAAACATTAAGATGCACCCGCAGATACCAGGTTTCTTAATAAAGGCCATTTGATAGTCGTTTCTGAACAGATAACATTTTTTGTTCGCTTCGCTTCACTCCTATTTTGCTAAATGACTATTTCAAACGATAAGTTTTAATTTCAAAAATTTCTCGCAACAACATTATTTGTGAAATGAATAGTACATGAAACGTTAGTTGTGAAATGAACTTTTGTCAATCGTGTACCGGTAAAACACTAGTGACCCGAAATATCACATTATCAAATTTACCTGTGTAGCATTACTATCATAGAAAGTAAATATTACCTATAATCACTTGTTAAAATACAATTCCGGGAAATTCTACTTTTATTTTACTTAGAAATATCGGTAGGTACAGATACGACCTATTTTTTTTATATACATGCTTTTACATTTTTAGCCACTATTAAAAACCTATAGCAGGTTTATGCAATAGTTGGCGAGATCGCGCGGTTTGGTTCGCGCTTACAATAATCTAGGGTGCGCCGGCGTCGCAGGCCCGCCCCGCCCCGGCCCGCCTGCGGCTAGAACAGCCCTGCGACCTCGCTGCACTCCATAAAATACTTCTTGAGAAGTTTTTTACATTTATATTTGTCGTATTTATAAGTTTGCATTTTAGTTAAGATTTCCTGTGGTAAGGTATTCAAAATAGATGACAGTACATATTTATCAGTTCTCTTAACATATACATTATTAGTTTTTTGGAAGTATATACTTAGATTGATAGTTTAAACGGCGCAGCTGTTCAGGACGAGTTTTTGGTAGTAACTTTTCAATGCAGTCGCATTGTTCAGTTATGAGTGAGAAACAGAACCTATTGTAGACGTTTACTATTTTACAATGTTTAAAAATCCCCGAGTAGTCCGCGCAATATACAAGTTTAGTTTTGTTTGGTACAATTATTTTAAGTAATGCTAGTTGTAGTTTGTATATACGGTATGTGTGTATTACAGTAATGTGTTACATTGTTGTCGTGTTTCGCGAGCCATTAATGAATCAGCTGTTAAATGTACATATATAGGCAGTTTTGTGTCCTGGATTAAGGTTATCTATGGTCGTGAAAAATATATCAATTACAAACCTTGCATACACAACGCACGCTTAGTCAAAGTATCGACACGAAAATATCTGCAGCATACTTTTGAACATGCACAACATACGAACAGGGCTGCATGGACCAGTTTCCTTTGCCCTTCTTGGGTGGAATGATTATAACTCCGCTTCCCTTTCCTCCCTTATGCCACGGCCTGGCACCTCCCCAGTGCAGTGAATCTGAAGTTAGTTAATATTGTTTAGATGGGTAGCGTGACGTCGCCTCGTTGTTAGCTCGACGCGATTGGCTACACGCCTTCAGTTAGATCATCCATTTTTAAATAACCTTCAGACATGTGCATTTGCTATTCAGTTTTGTTTTGGTTGTATTCAGACTCAAATATTAGATACATGAAAGGAATGAAATACCGTAAAACGCTAAAACTGCTGGACGGATTTAGATAAAATTTGGTATGTAGATAACTGCATCTCTGCTGGAAGACCGATGTTCCCACGGAATTAGAATAAAATCCCAAAATTCCAACAACAACAACAGGATTAGACACATGAAATTTGGCACGAGCTACGAATAAAATAATAAGTCAGGAAGTAAACTCAGAATAAATTTCACACAAAAAGTGGCCATTGCATTTAACCAAAACAACATTTCATTCCAATAACAAGAAATCCTCAGAAACCAAACCACTCAGGCCGCAAACTTAGCACCTACCTACCCTCACATAAGTTCACGAACATGGCCGCGATGCGTTAGCCCGATTCGCCAAAGTCAGCTCGTCATTACGGACAACTCAAACCAAAGTCGAACTTCGAGTCGTGCCGTCAGCCGCGGTCAAACTCCAAGTGTCGGTACCTAACGATATTAGGCACGACTCTCTTAGTTACACGCAACGTTCAAAATGAAATGGAATTGATTAAATATGCTACTTCCTACTTACTCGTATATTATAAATGCGAAAGTTTGTGTGTGTGTGTGTGTTTGTTACTCCTTCACGCTAAAACGTCTGGACGAATTTGGATAAAATTTGGTACGTAGATAGCTGAACATCTGGAATAATACATAGGCTACTTTTTATCCCGATATTCTCACGAAATAGGGAAAAAATCTTGTAATAACAACTGCTAGGCTTATAGTCATGAAATTTGGTATGTAGGTAGCTGGACATCTAGAATAACACATAGGCTACTTTTTATCCCGATATTCCCACGGGATAGGGATACAATATTGAAATTTCAACCGCTGCACGCTGGGTTTATAGTCATGAAATTTTATACAGTTGTTCTTAATACAACCTTAATGAAGATCACGATATAAATTTTGGGATTTCCCAAGGGCATTTTGTAAAAGCCCGGAATCTCAAATGTAACCACTGTCTACCACATCAAATAGTGCACGACGAAGCCGCGGGTAAACTCTCGTTGATATTATAAATGCGTAAGTTTGCGTGTATGTATGAGTGTGTGTGTGTGTGTGTTTGTGTGTGTGTGTGTGTGTGTGTGTGTGTGTGTGTGTTTATGTGTGTGTGTGTTTGTCACTCGTTCACGCTAAAACAGTTGTACGGATTGGGCTTGGTAGGTATGTAGTGAACTGGACGTCTGGAATCACACATAGGCTACTTTTATCTCACCTGATGGCTGTGAATAAGTTAGTAGTTCGTATTGATCAAGAAAATGCCTATACCCGTCCCTCATAAGACCGGCCGCAGCCATGCCAGTCGATAAATTGGCTGATTGGAAGCAAGAGCGCACACGCTTCCCGAAGGCAGCGCGTTGAAACGCGGCGGTTATTTGCAGCGGTTATTTGCACGCTACATGCGTCTGTGTAAGTTACGCACTGGATTAAGGGCAAAGCGTTTTGCAATAATACGCTAGTGTCTTAAAAAATTATAATTAGGTAGTCTTTCAATTAGATTATCAGAAAACACACGTACTTTTTCTTTTGTCAATTGAACAAATAATGATGAAATTGAAGGTAAATTTTGAAGATGTACATATTTTTTCCATCTTCATCACAACATTTAACTGAATAAAGAGTTTGACTTTGATTAGGTGATGTTATCTAAGCACGTGGTAGCAGTGGTGTCAAGCCAAGTTCAAGCTAACAGAACTGGCGAGCAGCACCGTGTGTAATTTAACCCGAACCATTTGGAGCCACTTTTGACCCCCTCATAACTTAAAAACTATTTCACATAAACGTGTCAAATTTGGCTCATTTGTTGAGACTTTTAAGATACATATGTGCTCAAAATTTCATAAACACAACTCATACGGTTATTTAGATATTAACATCCAAAAATGGTCATTTTTACCACCTGATCAAAACTCTAACCCAGTTCCATATGGCCTAGAAAGTTCAAATTTGGCATCCAGATAGATAGTTGGACGAATAAAAAGGAATAAATCAGAAACTGGTAAAATCTTATTATTAATTTAAATTCTGTACAAATAGTAATGATATCCCATCAAAACATAAGTGTGAAATGAGAGCCAAGTTCAATATGTAGCCTAAGGTCAGACTTGGCTAGTTTTTATATACAAATTATATCATTGCCTTCGCAAGTTTTAAAGTTTTAGTAGGTACTTAATAATAATTCGTATAATGAGAACTAGCCATGTCCGACCTTCAATATATTATCCTAAGTTATAGGAAGAAATGATATTTTAAGTTGTTAAAAAATATTTTATATTGTTATCAAACCCAACCGCTCCTTTTTCCTCACAGTGCGTGCGCCTGCGCAGGTGAGGCGCGTAAAAGTTGTCGCCCGCCCTGCCTTGACGGCTTACTTACACGACTGTTGGCAACTTTTGCTTAACTTTACCTCTCTGTCGGGACCTGGGGGAATGAGGAAGACAACTGACGAAAACATATGAAATGCTAGACGGATTTGACACAGTGCCGAAAGAAATTTGAGTGGAATGTTTTATGGTGTGAATATTTTTAGTGCATTTATATTTGAGTTTAGTATAAGTAGACTTTTGATAATATTTAAAGTGTCTTACTAATTAGAGACTGTTTCTTTCATTTTGATAAATGGACAATTTAAATTAATTCATACTAGGGCTACAAAAAAATGTGACCATACCAAAAAAAAGTTGAGTATCGCTGGTCCAGTAGGTAAAATAAATGAAGAAGACGCTGTCATATTTGAAACTTCCCACGAGAATTCAACAAAATCCCGAAACATCAATTCAACTTCATTTGAAGGGTCCACGGAAAGAACGTTTATAGTCACCTTTTTTTAAATTTAGATTTAAATCTCAAAATGTAGAGCTCGCAAAGTACCTGTGACTTACCATTGAATGAAATAATCTGAAACCAATGTAAAATACATTTTTTTAACTTTTAAATAAATGGTAGTAACCTTAATAATTATATTGTTCGTGATCACTAACCTTCAAACCGCTATTACTCAAAAAGTTGCTTAGGTGAGTAGACACGTTCTTTCCGTGGACTCTTCATTTTGTTACATTTTTTTATATACATATATAGAATAGGGGGCAAACGAGCAAACGGATCGCCTGAGCAAATCAGAGCTGATAAAGACCATTTAGTGAAATAAAACATATACATAACCTAAGACCAAAATCTAATATTTTGTACATACTCGGCTTACCTTTCACGAGGAAGCCGCGAACTTTCACGCCTCGAAAAAATAAGGTAAGGCGAGTTACCGGTGAAGTTGCGTAAAGTTGCGGCGAGAGTTGCCGGGAGTTGCGCGAGTTGGCCAGAGTTGGCAGGTGGGGCTTAGCGCGGCGTCACGTGGAACACCGTGGCACGGAATCGCAATTGCCGGTCCCCGGGCGCTTGGATTTGACTTAATGTTGCTCTTATTGTTTGGGACATGGGGGGCGTTTTGACGTGGGTGTTGGTTGATTCTGTTAGTCAACAATGTAGTCAATTTGATTGCTAAGCCACTAAAAAATTGTCATCGTGACTTAAGCGACATTTGATATGCATTATTATTATTATTATAGATAGAAAGACCATAGTGACTACATAGTGATACGTTAAAAAATACCTTATACTTTAAAAAGCGTCGAAGTATCTGGAGCAGTTGAAATAGCGGTCTACATCCCGTTGAAAATATGTATAATTTAATGTATTAAACCATGAATTGTTTAAAGTGGTCTGACGTAAATATAAAATGAAACTTGGCTTACTTACAGATAAACAAGATCGAGACATAATATTTAATATCCTTGAGGGAACTTTAACCTTAACAAAAAAGTTGAAAAGTCTTGGCTTTCCATGTGATGATTTAACTTCATGTGTAATCAATAAATGGCGTTCTCCGAGCGAATGTTGCACTTTAACAATGTAATTGTTTTACGGTAGATCATAGCACGTAATGTGAATAGTACGAGATAAAAACGTGCCGCGAGAATCGTGTCAGTACATTTACTGCATCAACTTTTGAGGAGAATTATGGTCGCATCTTAAAACGTCTTTTCAAGAATCGTTTCATTCACAAAACTACTTTACTAAAAGCGTATCCTTTATTCAGAGCAGGACGTTAGCATTTTTATAAAAATTTTGTGGCTTATTTTGTAGCCGAGCGCCCGCCAATTAAAAATAAGAGGAGTTATTTTTAAGAAAGACTTTTGTCTGGAGTTTGTAAGCCGCTTTTCAAATATTCTCTTGGAAAGGGTTAGCCGGCCGGCGGGGACTAGTGCCTTTTATATTTTACTGAGGTATATAATGTCTTGTTGGCTTGACCTTCTATGGGATGGATATTAATTCAATGTCGTTTAAAGTATCTCTGACAATTTCTTTAAAAACTGTTATGTGATTTGCAAGGTCTGGATT
Organism: Choristoneura fumiferana; assembly: GCF_025370935.1. Taxonomy (NCBI): domain Eukaryota; kingdom Metazoa; phylum Arthropoda; class Insecta; order Lepidoptera; family Tortricidae; genus Choristoneura; species Choristoneura fumiferana. Next base: position 18,239,825 of record NC_133492.1, read on the forward strand.
CATTTCATTTTCTGGTAAGAGTAAATTGTTGTCCAGTAGTCGGCCGCCCAAATAAAAAGGTTATCATAACTTTTTAATCAAATTTACGTGTATGTTATGTTCACATCTTATAATTATAATTTTATCCACTTTAAGCAATTGATTTAACTTGAAATTTTGTGCACATAAAATAAGTCAACAATTTAATTCAAATCAACAAATAGTACATGTAGTTATAACATTTTTCGGTGTAGTTTTCAGCGAGGAAGCTTTGTCTAGCTTATATATTTTGGCAAACTTAAAGTTCGATGGACTTTTGCAAGGCTACAGGAATCTGAAGAAACAAAGAAAACAAAATAAGACAGGTAAACGCAGTGTTGGATTACAACTTTGCGAGTCTTCTCCTAAGCATTCGGGTCACGATGAACAATTATTTTTGTTTTATGAACGTCCTCGTATACCTCTAGCTAGATGGTTCCGGTTTCTTAGAAAATTATGAACTACAAAACTCTTTTTACTGTAAAAATAAATATTATCAGAAATCAAGCAACAATACATAAAATTATTATTCTTTATTGCCACCACAAATCAGCACAAAAATTAAACCGTTGCAATTTAAACAAAATACATTACATTCGAGCGTTAGATTTATTTTGCGTTCTATTTGTATTATTATCTGTTTTTATAATAAACGAAAAAATAGGGTGGACGGTTAAATGTGCCGCTGAGTGTATTAATGTGTTTTGGCCAAAATACGGTTATTTTGAACATGATACGTCATGGTATGGTCATTTAATAAGGTACGGTTAATCCCAATCATCTTTAGCATAGCATTTTAATTGGTCAATATAAAAAACTCCAGCACGAAGATCAAAAATAACACGCAGCGCTCCACAAGAAATATTTAAGGTATTTTCGTACATTTATCCGCTGTATCGGTTAGCCAGGTGGAAACTATCCAACCCGACGAGCGGAATTCAAAGGCCAATACATCAGCGGCCTCCTGGGCCCAGCGGCATCAATAAGACAAATAACTTAAATAAAAGGAAAATACATTCTCTCGCAAAATTGTCTTAGTATATCAACTGACAGGCGGAATCGACGCGGAAAAACTATTTCTGACACCTCGATCATCGGGGAGCACCTCTGCCGCCCCTCAATAAAACCAATATCACATCATAACCATACGCCCAGTTTAACGGAAGCCACGACAAGTTTCTCGGTTACCCCTTTCAGTTGTGTTGTTTTACTGCGCAAGAGGCGTGCGGCGGCTCAAGGTGTATTGGCGTTTCAAATCTCAACTCGGCTCCTGGGAGTTGACAACCAATGCGACGCGCGCGGGACTGGCAAGCCGCGATTGGATCCCACAGTAATGAGCCGGGATAAATACCGGCCGACTGATTGCCGGGGAAAATTACATTCGATAGGCCCCGGACCGGTAACTCGGTTGGTTATTTCTGCCGTTCCGCTGAGGATACCTTATTTTTGTGATAAATCGCTTCCTAGACGTGTATAAGATTCCGTTGGTGCTGCGAATTAATGCCTTTACTGCGCCCTGAAGGATAGCTTTCTTATCAGTAGCGTGGCACTTTAATAACTCGATTCCAATCGGGTTGCCCAAGTTTGCGTATACAAACTGCTCGATGTTGCATATGAAGACATTCTCAAGGCACGATTTTATCGATTTCACGTTTGACAATTAAATCCGCCCTTAAAATGGTTTCGCCGGAAGACCAGCGCTGACTCCATCCGAGGAGTCTGCATTAATGCTTAGGCGGAACCATTTCGGGCACATAAATAGTTTCACATTATTAACTTACCTTTTCCTTTCTTTTTTTTATTTTATTTTTGTTATCTCGAATAAATGTTTTATTTCATTTCAAATTGCTATTTCTCCTTATAACTATCCAATCAGCTGCTTGTTAACGTATGAAACCTTATACATATAACATAGTCGCAATCACTATTTTTAATTATTAAACGTATTAAGTCTAAGCTAAATTGGAAGCGACTCCTTTTATACAAACTGCCCACAACAACTTTCTCAAAACTTTTCCTACGAAACCGATGCATAAAACCTTAAAACGTTTCCATCGCTGCATTTTACCTTATAAAATGTTAAAGATATTCAGGGCCAAGTTAGCAACTATCGAACAAAAAGGCCAAGTTAACTCGGCAGGTGAAAGAATGGAAACTGAGCGACGCGTCGAAGTTCGGCGTCTTACCTACACAACTATTTATTTATTACGCCTGTGGGCTTTACGGGTAGCAAACGCCAAGTTCTCGATGCGACCGTCTTCAATCTTAATACCAGTATGTAAAGCTCAAAGTAGTAATTAAGGAATGAGTAGGAACGGAAATAGTGTTGGCCAAGTTTCCGTTCCCGGCCAAGTTGGTACAAATAAACATGTTCAGCTAAGGTACAGTCGTTTGCGCTGATTTACTGTAAATATGCATTGTTTAATGCTAGTTTCGGAGTCAGCGAGTTAGCAGCTCATTTTATATGAAACGAGCTAACGAGAAGCTTAAGGGTGTTATTGTTGTTTATGGCATTGTATGGATAGTGTAGCTTGGATGGTTGTTAAAATTGTATAAACCGTATTGAGAGTTCTTGGAACGATTGGTAAGCTTAGGACATAGATAGATGAATGGATTCTATTAATAACAAACTCATGTCCTCTTTACGTATATTCCTACGATTTTTCAATATGAAAAAATAATGTAAGATATTTTTCAATACGACCGTGTTCGATTTCTTGATGTAAAAATCTAAATCGATGCTATGGTTTTTTTTTTTATCATATATTATGCGTTTTCTTTGTAATCTAAAATCGATGCAAATATGGTTCCTAAGAATAGATCTTTGTATGTCCTTATAGTTCCAGACTTGCCCATACTGATCGATGTAAAGGTGTCATCCTGTATAGTTTATGAAGCGACTACGTTCTCGCTTTAACAAATGGGTATCAACCATTTTGAACTATAAAACCGACTCACGAAAACGCAATCCTGAAACAGAAGCTGTTTGCTTTACTTATTAGGTGGAATCGCGAGTTGATATTCCGCGTAGGTCGCGATGTGTGGTGCACTGCACAAGAGGGTAGCGTTGTCTAAAATACTGATCACAAAGTAATGACCCACTTGCTCGTTTGCCATCCATTCGTATAAAAAAAATGAAGAATGTTTCGATCAGGTGCTTCCAAAATTATCCATACCAGATAGATGTAGTCATATTCGCACTGAAGGTTTCAAGCATATTTAATTATACTTAATAGGCTACGAACGTGCGTATGCGGCTGGCCGTGCAATTTCAGCACGCCGTCTCTTTCTCAAGAGATACTTTTTTTTATATTCGTATATAAAAAAACATGGATGGATGGCAAACGAGCAAGTGGGTCTCCTGATGGTAAGAGATCACCACCGCCCATAGACACCCGCAACACTAGGGGATTAGAGATGCGTTGCCAGCCTAGAGGCCTGAGATGGGATACCTCAAGTGCCAGCAATTTCACCGGCTGTCCCACTCTCCACGCCGAAACACAACAGTGCAAGCACTGCTGCTTCACGGCAGGATTAGCAAGCAAGATGGTGGTAGCAATCCGGACGGACCTTGCACAAGGTCCTAACACCTGCAAACTTTGCATACTTTGAAGAGGGATGGCACGCTAAAACCGCGCTGCTTTAGTTATTTGGATTATGATTTTCAAAATGTTGTCCTTTGCTTATATTGGGTAAACGCACTTCTTGCTACTTTTCATAGTTTTATGTGAACGAAATGTATTATTAACCATTACAACAGGGTCATTAAAGTGTGTTCAGCTAAAAAGGAGTACTTTTCCTTGAAGCCTTTCTCGAGTCTTTCCCAAAATGCTTGTATGCATCATATACTCCTCGAACAGAAATTTGTATAATTATCCGCTACAACCTAAAACTTGCACAGTCGCCGTATCGGGTGCGGCAGGATTTATTTATTGTCCTTTAAGGTTCCCGTTTAGCCTTCGTTGAGCATCGCGTAGGTGCGCTCCCATTGAGGTAGCGAAGTGAAGAAAGCAAAGAGGAGTGGGTATAACACCACAGCTAATGACCGATTCCAGATTTTAATGATTCATGGTTAAATAAATTACGTATTTTTTAGAGCATGAGAGACGGCGAAACCTTAAATTTTATCGCGGTAAGATTGCTGCGCCATTACCTACATAAATACAACACACATGTCTTACACGTCTACACAAGAAGGATGTCCAGTAGAGAGAGAGATATGGTCTAAATAGATAGTCATCATTTTATTATTATTTGGTTACTGGTTTCTGTATTATTTGAGATTCACCAGTTCTTAAAGCGTGTCGTCATACTAAAATTTTCTAACAAGTATGAAAACTAAGCTTGTTAGAGAAGACTTGTGCTCATCAGTGGGACGGTGCTCAGCAGCAGAAGCATTTAAACGGCTACGGTGTTATATATATAAACAGCTTAAATTAACTAATACAGGTGGATTACAAAAGATGTAACAATAAAGCCAATTAAAGGTTTCCACACAAAGTTTCCATGAAGATGTGAACAGATAGCACAAAGAAATGGAAAACAAATGATAAACAAAAA
>NC_133492.1:18244725-18261989 GCF_025370935.1 Choristoneura fumiferana
TTTTTATTTATCGCGGCGATATTGTGCCTCATCGGCTACTCGCCAAGATTTATTCCTTACGTACCAGTGGCACACACAATTTAATATTGTTTCATTGTGGTAATTTCTATTTACAATGCTAATATACGGAAGCTGCCGTCGAAGAGTCGAAAAAAAAACCAATTCACTTAGATTAATTTATTTAAAATATTAAATTTACATTTAATTTCTTAAAGCTACTGTTCCAACTCGAGGCGGGAATTAGAATGAATCAATATATTAATCGGAATCAATCAGCGGCGGTCCGCGGTGTCATCGTGTTTCACTGTTGTCAGCGTTTCGATCCCGAGCTGCCGACGGCTGTTGTAACAGGCGATGCAATTCAGCGGTCCTGGTAGAGTGTCGCAACGTAATTCCTCCCCCGGCAGACCAGCAACTATTTTTGAAGTTCCGAGAAAATATTGCTGGAAGTTCAGCTTCTGAGGCGGTTTCCGTAGACGCTGGCTTGTTGCTCGAAAGTTCCGTCTCTTTCTCGATGTAGTCATCACTCGATTTCCCCGGGAATTTTACCTCTGGTCGCTATGTAGCGTCTCCATAGAATTATAATAATAATTACAGTTGTGCAGTCAGCGTCATATAGTACGTAGCAGTCAAGATCACCAAATACTTGGAAACATACAAATAGTAATTAAACATTGACCCAATCAAGGCGATCAAATTGCTCAGGACATCCATCGCGTACAAATAAATCGGAGCACGCACATCACCACTGATAGCGTAGCAGCCATATATCCAAAAGTATGGGACACACTAGAAAACTGAGCTTTATATAAAAGGTTTAAGGTTTAATCTCGAGTTGAGTGCGAATTAAACACGTCAGATTCGACTTTTTGTTTTTGACAATCACCGAAAGAGTACCAACTTGTCAGTGATCGTTCCGTCTCTTTCATTTGGAGCCTGACGGCTTTTTTCACATTTTTATTACATTGTAGAATTCCGGATTAACGGATTTCCTTTTAATATGCTTGAATTGGCCAGTATAATTACATTATAAAGAGTTTTTTTATTTAATTAAAAAGGTAATGACATGTGCATTTTGCACCAAGATACTGAAAATGGAACACCGTTCACATTATATTAAAGAGGACTAGCTAACTGGATCATTGGACCTTACACGGTAGTAATAAAGTCAATTTTCCCTGCGGTGTCCCATAAATTTGGATACTTTGGCTGACCAGGTACTATGTCGGTTGAATGTTAGAAAGTATTTGGCGACGTGGCGTGCCCATCTATATTTGTAGACGCTGGCTTGTCTCGAAGTTCCGTCCCTTTGACTGAATTCACTCGTAATTTCTATTTTGTACTGTTTCCAAGTATTTGGTGACTCTAGAATTATAATAATATTACGCTTGTGCTTAACAAAGCTCCATAAAAAGGGATCGTGGTGTGGTAAATAGTGACATCTGGTGGATGTTCGAGGTGGATTGGTGATTGTAGAGATATTCTATTTTGGATCTCGTGGAGCTCCTCTAGGTTTATAGAGCTTAATGAGATTATTGGCTGAGCCTTGAGCTGGATTTTTGAGTTATCTTCGATTTTTGCAATCTTCAGCGGTTGTCCCTCCACTTGATCTTCTGTGTTGATAATAGTGAGGTCATTCGTGCGTAGCATACAGTTCTTTGGGATGGTTGCCAAGTAGCTTCCGCTGAGGGTGTTGTATTCTTCCCTGCTGCAGATGAGTCGCACCTTCGTAGGCGATGGGAATGTGACAGCATAAGTTCTGTCATCCAGTTTCTCCACGGTCTGTCTTGATAGTGATATGGTTGTCTGCTTACACGAGTCGTCTATTGTTTGGGTCTTGATCAGGTTCTGGATGCAATCTGGCTGGGTCCTAATTTGATGGTTCACCTTTTCTATGCACAGGTACCACTCCTTAACCTTCGGGCATTCAGCCTCTATGTACACATAAGAGTCTCCCTCGGTTGCTATAAAAGGATAGGGGGGTACAATAACCTGATTATACTTATTTGGGACTAATGGCAGCTTGTATAAATTATATGTGTATGGGGATACGATTGGGAATCTAAAAACGATAACTATTTGCTTCTGGATAAAATATGATCCAGTTTCTATTATGCTATAATATTCCCTTAGCTCTAAGTCCAACACCTGATCCTTATTATAGATCGTTCTAAGCCTACTTAACATACTACTAAGTACATGTGTACTTAACATCGAATGATGCATGCTACGGGATCGAGTAAAAGCTAAAATATCTTCTATGCGATAAATCTCGCTTATTAAACTATCTATGTTATCATTAATTATAATTAAAAGTTGGGCAAACTTTGCGTATTTCAGCAAACTAGTTTCTGCCTGAGCGTTACTGTTAAGAAGTAGTAACAGAGTTTCGTTAATTTTGACCTGATTTTCTACCATTTGGGAAATGATGTTAGCATGGTGGTCCATCCATTCTTTGCTAAGACTGATGTGATCATTCAGCTCGGTAACGACCCTGTCCTGGTTAGTTTTTAGAGATTTTATGGCGTTATTATATTTTATTGCATCTGAATAATCTAAGTTACCAGTTAATCCTTTAATCACAGAGCCTAGACCATCTATGAGGCCTCTTTTACTGCGGCTAGGCTCCAAGCTTCTCAGTTGGTCAGATGCTTTACTCAATTTTTTAACTAAGAATTGAATTTGTGTTTCATACAGAGAATAAGTATCATTATTAAGTCGGTCTTTTGTTTCCTTTAGTTGCGTCAGGACACTGTCAATGCTAATTTCTATGTCAGTGAGTTTAATATATTGCAAGAATGTATGTTTCTGGGTGGTCAGTTTCATGTCGCCTAAGTCAAATGGTAGTATTCCTGGTCCGTCTGCGAGGTCTTCAAGTTTTATCTCTTGGCTTTGAATTAGGTTTATTGTCAGGATCAGCAGGTACATCCTGTAACAATTGAGATGTTTTAGGTACTCTTTTTAACCGAGATTTAGCTACAGGGCCACGCTTTTTGGAAGTATATATATGTATTGGTAGGTCTGCTAATACGGAGTCATGTGTATAGCGAGGGGCGACTTTTTGTCTGCTGGCAGAAGGATTTTTAATAAAAATTTGTTGTTGGGGTTGATATTCTACTTCTGGTTCTCGCGTTTTATTCCTATTTTCCATTAGTGCTGTACGGTCAGCTAATGTAGATTCGTTGATTATCTTATAGACAGACTCCATCTGTTCTTTATGGTTCGTTGTATACTGCTGTAATAAGTGAGCTGTAAGGTCGATATAAGTTGGGTCTCTGGGGTCAAAGTGTCCGGTCAAAATGTCAAAAGGTCGGCATTTAGTGAAACTATGGATTGAAGAATTGTAGGCTAAAATAGCATAAGGCATAAGGTTATAAATGGATTCATCTTTCTTTGTCAGTTTAAGAATACGAAGATGTTCGAGAATGGTTGAGTGAAATCTCTCTATATTGCCATTGTCATTTGGAGAGTGTGCCAAAATTCTATGGTGCGTAATTTTGTGTAGTCTTACAAATTCGGCAAAAAGTTGATTAGTAAATTCGGTACCGTTATCGGTTACTATTGTAAGAGGCAAGCCGTGATGGGTGCTAAATTTTAATAGAGCCTGTATGATACTAATTGCGGTACCGTCTCTTAAATGGTACGCTTGTCCGTACTTTGAAAATACGTCAATGAATGTTATGTACTTATCAGAGTGTACCGTAAATAGGTCCATATGAACTATTTCAAAAGGTTTTTTAGCTGGCGGTACTATGTTGAATTGTGGTCTAATGGGGTTGCGGTCGTATTTGGCCTGGCCACATACTGTGCATTCGTTAATGAATTTCGTAATTTGTTCCTTCATTTTAGGCCAATAGTATTTGCGCGAAAGAGCTAAGTAGCATTCGTTGATGCCACGATGGTTGGTTTTTCCTTCGTGGTACAATCTGATTATATCTTGCTGTCTGAGGTATTCTTTAACATTCTCGACTTCCGTCTTCGCAAGGACTAGGCTCATGGACGAATTTTTAAATTTTTCTTGTAAAATGGGAATAATTTTGTATAAACCAAGATATGGTGTTATGAAAAGGGCTGTCTTGACTTTCGGGTTGACATATTCTTTAATGGCGTTCACTACGTCCCCTTCTAAATTAGATTCCAAAAGTTGTACAGAAGTTCGCGTGTGCGTGTCAAAAGGTTTTGTAACAGTTGGTCGTTTTTTAACATCCTTTACAATAGTTAAACATAATTGTCTGTGGAATTTATTCAGGGGTTCGTCAGTAATTGGGACTTCTAGAATTGGGTTTTCATTATCCGTATGAACGGTATCTGTAGTGGAGTTTGCTAGGTTTGGTATGTTTTCAGTAGGGTTCACAGCTACTGAGTTCATGTCATCATCTGTCTGTTGATTCAATTCTCTAACAGTTTCATTACTTGTCGAGGGATTTGGCATAAATTCCGCTAGTATTTGGTCTATGTCTGCGTCTGTGATTGGTTGGTCGGGAGTAATAGCTTTTGACGTAGAAGGTTCTAATTCTTGCTTATGTACTTCTACTCTGGAGAGGGCATCGGCGTTGGTATTACACTTGCCTTTTTTGTAGACTACGGTATAATTATACTCGCTTAATTTGAGACGCCATCTGGTAAGTCTGGAATTTGGTTCTTTAACATTCATTAGCCACTGAAGGGGCTTGTGATCGGTTATAATTTTGAATTTTCTGCCAAAAAGGTAAGGACGAAAATACTTTGTTGCCCAAACTATTGCCAAAAGCTCTTTCTCAATGGTGCTATAATTCATCTCGCTTTCGTTTAAAGTGCGGGATGCATAGGAAATAGGTTTATCAGATCCTATCGGACCTTGGGAAAGCACTGCACCAATAGCTACGTTAGAAGCATCAGACGTCAGTATGAATTCACGAGTAAAGTCAGGGTATTGTAGAATTGGGTCATTGGTCAAGAGTTTTTTACATTTTTCAAAGCATTCAACGTAGTCAGAGTCAAGTGTAATTTTCCTACCTTTCTTTAAACAGATTGTTAGAGGTTTTGTAGTACGTGCAAAGTCGGGAATAAATTTTCGGTAATAGCCAATGAGACCTAAAAATTGTTTGATTTGTTTAGTGGTTTTAGGAATCGGATAATTTTGAATCGCAACTAATTTATCTGGATTGGGCTTAATGCCTTCCCTGCTAATGATGTGCCCAAGATAAGCAGTTTCTAATTTCAAGAATTCGGACTTATCCATTTGAATTTTGAAGTTAGATTCCCTCAGTCTCTGAAACACTTTTTCCAAATTAATTATGTGTTCCTGGAGGCTGGTGCTAAAAACGATTATGTCATCCAGGTATACAAGACATATTACGTTTTGAAGTCCTCTCAAAACGTTGTCCATCACACGTTGGAACGTGGATGGTGAATTTTTCAGACCCATGGGCATCCGAAGAAATTCAAAGTGCCCATGTTCTACGTTAAAAGCTGTTTTTTGAATATCTTCTGGGTTCATTTCTACTTGGTAGAACCCGCTGGCTAAGTCAAGCGTCGTAAAATACTGGCATTTGCCTAATTTGTCGAGCACGTCCGTTATATTGGGTATGGGGTACTTGTCGTCTATGGTCTTTTCGTTGAGTTTCCTAAAGTCGATGACAAGTCGCCACTTCTGCTTGCCGGAAGCGTCTAGTTTTTTAGGAACTACCCAGATAGGTGAGCTCCAAGCAGATTCCGAAGGCCTAATGATACCTTGTTCTAACATTTTAGAAATTTGATCTCTTACTTCTTGACGGTGAATGAAAGGATATCGGTAAGTTTTTGTGTAGATAGGGGTTTCATCTGTGGTCTTGATGCAATGTTTAATTCTGTTAGTAAAAGTTAGCTTTTCGCCCTCAATATAGAATACATCGGAATACTGAGCACAAAGTCGGGTCAAATTGGTCTTTTCTTCGGGGTTTAAATGATTTGTTCTTAATTTAGAAATAACTTGATCTACACGAGTTGAGCTATGCGCAGTATTAATGCACTCGTTGTTAAATAGTTCGGCTTGCGCTGGGTGATCCAGTGACAAAATTAAATCGTTATCAGTTGGGTTTTCAATATCAAGAAAACCACGACTGTTCTTTACGGTAGTTAAACATTCGTGAATAATGCAATTGCAAATAGTTTGTTCATAGACCAAAACGTCCCCGTCAGGTGTATTAATAGGTATGCGTATGAGTTTCGAAGAGTTAGCTGGGATAATGTCCTCATATAGATTAGCGTTTCGAGAGTTATACATTTTTATAGTATTCGTGGCATGTTTTGTTGTAAGTGTCTGGTTCTTAAGGTCAATTTTTGCTTCCCATTCAGTTAGTAAATCGAGTCCAATTAAACCGTCAAAGTAATCGTGGAAGTTGTAAACGTAAAGTTTGAGGTTCCCCTGTTCATTAAATTCTTCGAAGCAGGGCAGGGTTATTGAAAAATCGTTTCTACTAGTGGCGTGCACATTTGTAACTTCAAACGGGTCATAATTTAAAGAAAATTCAGGAAAAAAATTTTTTACAGCTTCGGGGCTGATGAATGATTGATTGGCGCCTGTATCTATAAGAAGCTTAAGAGGCGGGTTTTTAATGTGAACATACGGAAGTTGCCTTTGGGTTTGAAGGTTGACTTCTATTTTGGTTTTTTTGATTTCGGGATTAGGCGAAAATCCTCTTTGCTGGTTGAGGGTTGGGGCTCAGATTCATAAGTTACTTCAATAGTTTGCGGATCATCAGAATTATAATTGTAGCATTCGTTCATCTGTTCGTAGTAAAAGGAATCAGTGTACTGGTCAGCGTCTGAATAATAATCGTAATAGTCGTAAGGTTCAAATTCATTAAAGTTAACGTCCCTCGTCTTAAAATAATTTGGTGGTGGTGGATTCCTCAAATTACGTAAATCGTACCCACCTTGTGGTAGCACTTTGGGCACGTAGTGGCTTACACCACTCATAGGCTGCGGCCCCTTGTTCTGTTGTAATCTAAATAAATTACTCCTAGGATTATAATTAGGTGGTGGTGCAGCAAACATCTGCTGGGTGCGAGTCGGCATCCTTTGCTGGGGTAGATTTACCCTAGGCGGCTGCTGAGGTACCTGCATAACTTTAATCCTATTTGGCTCTGGTTGCAAAGGCATCATATTCTGAGAAGCTGGGGGCCTAAGGGCCGAGAAACTATATGGCCCCTGTGGCACATTACGAGGCCCTAGCTGAGCTTTAAAAGGATCGTTACGTTGCTGCATGTACATCACGTTAAGCTCCTCCTGCACGAATTCTAGAGCTTTCTCAATACTCTCGGGACGCATGCATCGAATGCGGGAACCAAGAGGTTCTTTTAGGCCTCTAACAAACGCCTGCATGGTAACTTTTTTATATAGATCACGCTTGGCGTCAATTGTTGTCTGCAAGGATTCATGCAGACTGACATAAGTCATGAGGGTGCTAAAAAGAGTTTGACAATGGTCATAGAATTCCTGCGGGGTTCTATTACCCTGGGTTGCTGCTGATATATCGTTATACAACGCGGTTTCGTCCCGCTGGTCCGAAAAGTTATTAATCAGCGCACTTCGTATATCTAACCAGCTATTGGATATCCCGTTAGAATTTAAAGTGCGTGCCGCTGGGCCCGTGATCTTATTCAGAATCCCATTAAGCAAGCACAGGTTAGGAAGATCGCTATTCGCACCTACACTAACAAAACTAGATACTACTTGGTCACAAATTTTTATAAACCTGGTTAGCACGTTCGGGTTTCCGTCAAAATCCGGCACTAAACGCATTGCCTTAAAAATAGTGTCAGGGTCGAAGCATCGATCGTTCGACTCTGGAGCTATTGGAGCCCCTGGGACTTGGCCGTTTGCCTGATCCATATTGAAGCTAGCACTGTCTTCCACACTTAAGTCTCTATGTAAATCTAACTCTCTGTGACGAGACTGTCGCGATGCAGTCGTCCTACTTCCCAAATTTCGTGGATGGAAAATTTTGGATAGGAATCAGTCACTTATTTAAGGATAAGAAGGAAAGCAACACGAGATTGATTCAAGTGCACTTACTGAGTACTGATGGTCATGGTCCTTGGTTCTTGATCGCGAATCGATGTCTGGATTCCCCTTCGCTCTGCAGTCTTCAGGTTCTTTTTTGTTCTCGATGAGGCCGTGAAAGGCTAGCTGCTCGCGGTCGCACGCGCACGGTTGCGATAGTAAAGCGGTCGCGAACGCCTCGAGAGAATATCGACTGCGCCAATTACGGAAGCTGCCGTCGAAGAGTCGAAAAAAAACCAATTCACTTAGATTAATTTATTAAAATATTAAAATTACATTTAATTTCTTAAAGCTACTGTTCCAACTCGAGGCGGGAATTAGAATGAATCAATATATTAATCGGAATCAATCAGCGGCGGTCCGCGGTGTCATCGTGTTTCACTGTTGTCAGCGTTTCGATTCCCCGAGCTGCCGACGGCTGTTGTAACAGGCGATGCAATTCAGCGGTCCTGGTAGAGTGTCGCAACGTAATTAGCTTATATATTATTGTTTATTAAACTTGCAATGTTTGTTATGTTTTTTTTTAAATTACGTGTTTGACGGGGTCAACCAAGAAATCAATAAGTTTTGGGATATACTGAGTGACATTTCAAATAAAAGGGCTTGCTTGCGAAGTTGCGAAGAGCTCAAATGAACTTTTTTTTTATTTAACAATATAGTACTTACATTATTAAGGTTATTAAAAAAAAGACTAATATTGACCAGTTGACCAGTTCGTCTCACTTGTAAACCTTTACAGCTACACCGTTGACGAGTGAAAAATCGCGTCAATCCATCGCCGCCATTTTGACGGGAAATCAAATAGGAGAGCAGTGAAACAAGTCTACGCTAAAAGTTTATTCTCTGACGGTGTGAAAATATTGTGTGATTTATACTGCGTGGCCGCGCAGCAGTGGATTTCTATTTTACCGACCATGGACTGCAATGTATCGCAACCGCACGTTATTTTTCGCACTATCAACATGACATAGCTTTGGTCTCGCAACTCGACGAACTTTCCAGAACAACCACCGATCTTCGGCAACTTAAACTGACTTAGATATTACAGAAAGTTATCAAAATCCAGTTAGTTGTTGTGGAAATTGTGAAAAATGGATTTGCTATTGCGAAGCGTGTCTTGATTGAAAATTCTCGGGGGAGTAATATGCCAGCTTACAGAACAACATAAATGAATTATAAAATTATATAAAAAATATATCTATCCACTTAGATACACAGATAGATACAGGTTGATTCACTAGAGCTGGCACGAATGGATTGAATGAGTGAATGAAAGTATTTGTGTGTTTCCTATTTGAATACACTTCACACAAATATGAAAATGCGATGCATCTGTCATTTTCCAACAAAAATGTCTAAGTGGCATTACTTTAGTTCAATTCAATCCATTCGTGCCAACTCTTGTGAAACAATCTGTACATAAATATTCAAAAGGAAGGTTTTGCATTGCCTATTAAGTAAACGAATATCTACCTAATGCTTTAATAACCTGATTGAATCTGCAACTGGGCTACTGCAAAATTCGGAAATCGAAGTTCATGTCGTTCTGTCCCTTTCAGTCTCGTATTAAATCACTAAGCGTCAGCGGGACGGCAAGATACGAAGATCGATTTTCTGTGCATCTATATTTCAGTTTGTATTTTCAATTTAGGTTTTACGGGATGACCGTAAAAGTAAAAATTTGGAATTGAAATAAAAAATACAAAAAGATTCCAAAAAACCAATCTTAATTTGATTGCTTAGTAACGATATCTCTTGTCCGGGTGAGCGGTTAGTTCCAATGGTGTGCCCGAAAAAGTTTCTCGATGAGGGCTACGGCATAGATGTCGCTAGCGTCACTGCTTAAGTGGCTAAATAAGAAACAAACAAGCTGAGATATGAGGTGCATAGGGGAAACTCGTGTCGGTACCGTTGACCATCAGCGTTATAGCACGCGGTACGGATTACCGAGGACCTGGGTTCTACCCAGTGATAGTCTTATTTTTCTGGTTTTTCTGTGCATCTATATTACAGTTTATATTTTCAATTTACGAAGATCGAGTTTTGCACTTCGCAGTACAGGGCCTGGTGTTACTTTGTGGAGTTCTATATCATTGAAAATACGGAATTTTTAAAAATTCCGAAAACTAAATCGTTTTTTTCATTGACGTTACATTAAAACAATCATGGTCAAATTTCATGACTAAGCCCAGCGGTTATTAGTTTGAGATTTTATCCCTATCCCGTGGGCCATCGGGATAAAAAGTAGCCTATGTATTATTCCAGACGTCCAGCTACCTACAAAAGTATCAAATTTCATGACTCTAAGCCCAGCGGTTGCTATTTAGAGATTTTATCCCTATTCCGTGGAAATATCGGGATAAAAAGTATCCTTTGTTTTAATCCAGGTTATAAACTAACTTTTTGCCAAGTTTCATTCAAATCCGTCCAGCCGTTTCAGCGTGAAGAAGTAACAAACATACTCACTCACTCACAAACTTTCACATTTAGGATTAGTTTGCTCATCCGCAACCGACCCAAGTACCATGGCTACCTCTATGTAACAAAGAGACGTTGAGTTGAATCACTTCAGCGTAAAGCCGGGAATACACAAGTCAAAGTCAAAGTCAAAATATCTTTATTCTATTTAGGCTATGAAAAAAATGAAAAAATGAAAATGAAAAAAAGATTTATTTCACCATAAATTATTTTAATTCGCTATAACCAGCACTTTATGAATGTGAAAAAAAATCTACCACCGGTTCGAAAAAGCCTCTGTTTTGAAGAATCCGGCAAGAAACTCAACGAGGTATTTTTTTTAAAACCGATTTTCAATATTATTTAATGATATCTATACATCACAAGTATTATTTAACACAACTTTATTTTTAACACAGTAGGTTCACTATTTGAAGGGATCGCTAATGCGGATCGGAATTATTTCCAAATATCCCTATCCATAATTATAATCATTAACTTTATAATACGCCTTAGATATTAATGTCTTCTCGATAATAGATCTGAATTTTGTATCCGTTTCATTTGTAATATTTTTTGGAATTTTATTATAAAAACGTATGCAACTTCCCAGAAACGACACATGCCTGCTGCTCGCACATTTTCATACAAGTAGCTTGCATACTTGTTTTGTATGAAGATTGACGTACACGTGCCAGCTATTCGTCCGCGTCTTCGTTTCCTTGTTGTATTCCCGTAGCTCTATCGTAAGGACGCTAATGAGCAAAGTACCTTATTGTTTAGAGTTATAAGTGAGAATCGCGAAAGTTTAAAACATTTTGACAAATATATTTTTTTATCGAACAGCTGGCAAACGAGCAGGCAGGTCACCTGATGGTAATGGTCGCCGCCCATGGACACCTACAGCATTATTAGAACTACGGGTGCGTTGCCGGCTTTCCAATAGGCGATACACTCGCGTTTTGAAGGTACCCAAATCATAGCTAGAAAATAAATACACCAAAATTTCCACACCATAAATAATTTTCACTCTAATTTGGACCGGAATTTTGTCAAATCCGGCTAGCCTTTCATATGTCGCGTATCTCACATTCTTTCCATGTATTCTAAATTTATCAATATATGCTAAACTTAATGGGTCCAGAGATGTATTGTGTCAAAATCTCCGAGCAGCTAGCACGCCTTCATGGTGAAATAAAGTGGACAGTCACTAATTTAAAACCTTCGTAGCTATCGCTGCTTGCTTCTTTCGTGACTAAGCCGGTGGCACGCCGTGCGATCCTAGCTCGCATGCAATATGCAGCAATGTATTCAAAGCCGAATCAGCTGCCACGGGACGTGTGCGTTAGACGCCCCGAACTTTGCCAGGGCTGTGGAGCTGGGGGTACTGACAATAGTTATTTTGTTAAATAGAGTTTACCCGCCGCTTCAAACGCGTAAACTGTTAAATCTGGTAGTTACACAATTGAAATTCCGGGATTTTACAAAATTCCCCTGGGAATCCCCAAAAAATTATATCGTGGTCTTCATTGAGTTTGTGTAAAGAAAAACTGTAAAAAATTCCAAGACTCTAAACCCAGCCACCCATTTTCAAGATTTTATGCCTATCCCGTGGGAATATCGGGATAAAATTTTTGTTATTCCAGACGTTCAGCTATCTACATACTTACGAAATTTCATCTAAATGCGTCCATCTGTTTTAGCGTGGGGGAGTAACAACACACACACAACACACACACACACACACACACACACACACACACTCACACACACAGACAAGCTTTCTCATTTATAATAGATTTCCGGACCACAGACACGAGCTGATACAGCCACTAAATTTAAAAATTTATACGAAACAAAACTCTTTAAAATATTGTATCTTTTTGTCGCATGAACTGAAAAGCAAATTATTTCACAACTACAAACTTAATTATTTGTTATAAGTTTTAAACTGACACCTCCACCTGTTCCTAAAAGGCTTTAAACAACTTATTTTACTTCCAATAACTCCCATAGTTAGCACTGTATCTCCATCCTAACAAGGTTCACATTAGAAACACCACTGAAATGTAAATAAGATCATAACATCCTAGTTTTAAATAAGTAAATGTTTGCAGGAGAACAGATTCTTTCGACATTACTAAGTTTATCTTCAGCATATTTAAGGCAATCCGGTGAGCTCTGATGGGATGAGAACTAGTTGCATCAATTTATACTCGTGCATACAAGTTACGCGTAAGTTTGAATTTGAATATGCATCCGGGAGTTTTCATGCCAGTGTTGTGCAAAATAGTTTGAGATATTGTCGAAAGAAATACCTACTAACGAGGTAACAAGTTTTTTAACCGACGTCAAAAAAGGAGGTTATCAATTCGGTTGTATTTTTTTTAAATGTTTGTTTCCTCGGACACTGGGTCAGCAGCAGCAGTTTGACATGGAAAAATCAAATTGATATTTTATGTACAAAACTTAAACAATTTAGTTAATACGTTGTTTTACGACAAAGATTAAACCAATCATCTGTTTTAACTGCCTACCATGCACATGTTATGTCATGTTTGTATTCCGGAAAATTGTATGATTTTCGTCTGATAAATTAATTCATTACAGACTATACTTGGTTCGGATAGGTATTTAACGAAAAGTAAACAAACCTCAGCTGCCAGATTTGGTACATTCAAGGATCAGGACCAGACTAGTTTAATTCAATACAGAAATGTAAATGTTTAGATAATTTAATGGGGGTATTTCGATATTTAAGGTACCATTTCACGTTGATTTGTTTACATTTAGTTAAATACCTAACCAGACCATAAGTCGCGGTCAAACAGCTGGTAATTAATATAGGTATGTATTAATATTTAAACAGTATGCAAAATTCAAGCAAAATGGGTTTTTTACCGTAGCCAAAATGGCAAAATGAAAGTTGATGAAAATAAAAGATACGATGACCTGAAAGCTTAATTTTTTGATGTTGTTTGATATCGACTGTCGATTGCATTTATACTCTTTAAACAAGGGGAAATGTATGCACTGGGTTATTTTTATAAAAATAGAGTAGGAATACTAAAAATAAACCAAAGTACTAAATCCCTTATACGTGATCCTCCACGCACTAGGGATAATAATAGCAGCGGGCGATTAAACAACTTCTATTTATTCTTCTTTTCTGAACAAGTGAAATCTCAATGAACATTGGCTGTCACTCAAAATATTAGAACCGATTTGTCGAATTATTAGTCATCTGATTCCTGCTTCGTTGAATTCTTATTTCGTGGAGATCTAGCTTCATAGAAGTCTTGCTTCGTCTAATTTTCATAGATTGTATGATACTGTGCGAATATCGTTGCTTAATTGTTTTTTAATATTTCAACGTTATATTTTATAGTATACAATAACAAAAAATAAATGAACCGCCAACAAACTGAAAGCAAAAAAAAAAATAAACCTTTTTTATTTAACCTTAATCTAGGTACTCGTTTAAGTCGGTGCCTCAGCACGAGCCAGCAGGAGTGATTGAAGCCCAATATAAGGTGAGGTAGACGGCTATAGCCCCAATCCTGCTGGCTCGTGCTGAGGCTCGACTTGAGAACCTCCTCGGTTTTTTTCGTCGGTTAAAAAAAACGCTACATACGAGCAAACACACAATTTGGAATGGATGAGAATTCGAAAAACAAATTTTGTAAGGGTTCTGAGCGAGGAGGGAACCCTAGTTGCCCTCAAAAGCAGATTTACGTCGAGCTTCGTGCTTAAGCAAATGTATCACGGCAAACAAACAACCTACTACTATAATAGCGCTGCAAATACTTATGTACAGTCACGTCTAAAAGTATGTATACACAAAAAAATTTGAAAAATATGTAGCCACACATTTTTCATCATAAATATGTATCTATTACTGACACCAAAAAATTGTATTCATTAAACTGTTTCAGTATTATGTAATCACAAAATGCTTCAGAAAGTTGCATACTTAAATAAATTCCATTTAAATGTATCCACTCGTAGGCAAAAATAAGTATACATGAATGGGTTCCATATACATATAACCATACCAATTTGGCAAATATTTGTATACGCCGTTTGATTCATAAATATGTATCCAGACTGCAACAACAAACCTTGTCTGACTGGCATAGAATCGTAAGTTGTATATTTAACTGATTTGACAATTCACGAAAACAGTGCGGACTTGTCACTGCATACGTCTATCTCACGATTATTCTATGACGCACTTGACAGTCCTTAGATTGAATTGACTTGTAAATATTGAGTATTTCAGTTTAGGGTCATTCTCAGAAAGGTGCACTAAGCATTTTTTTGTTTTTATTTTAATTATATTGTTAATTGTTAGTGGTAGAGCCGCACTGTAGCCAGTTCTTGGTTTGCAAGATAGAAAACACTACTATTTGTAACTTCAGATAGGTTATATATTATAAAAGAAAGAAGATGTCATTTAATAATATTGTAAATCTGTTTTAAAAAATATATATATACCTCGTTGAGTTTCTTGCCGGATTCTTCTCAGCAGAGGTTTTTCCGAACCGGTGGTAGATTTTTTTTGACATTCATAAGTGCTTGTTGTAGCCTAAATTGAATAAAGATATTTTGACTTTGACTTTGACTTTGAAAGTCACTGGCTTCATGGAAGAACTTCATTTTAAAATCAATTACTTACATATACTTATACTGTCAAGTGCAAGATCGCCATTCTGTCATCGTCATTCAGAAGCTGTCTTCTATAATTAAAATTACAATGATTAAAGATTGCAAATTATAGATGCTTCAGTGGATCTGTCCTCAGTGGATGACCCGAACAACTTGATCGCTTTGGCTTAGTCGATATTAATGACCACTCTGGACGTTTCCAAGTATTTGGTGATCTTGATGGTGTATAAAATTAAATATATCCATACCAAATTTCATCCAGCTCACTCCAGTCAGTTCATCCCTCATTTTCTCCCTTAAGGGTTGCTTTTGGAGATAAAAACTAAGTACCCTATGTTCAGCCCTTGACAGTCGAACCGGTCGGTTTCGACGTGATACCGGAACACACAGAGTTACTTTCAATTCATTACTCCATAGTATAAAACAAAGTCGCTTTTTTTGTCTGTACGCTTAGATCTTTTCAAACTACGCAACGGATTTTGATGCGGTTTTCACAAATAAATAGTGTGATTCACGGTGTCTATGTATACCGTAACCGTGTTGTGCCGAAACGGGTCACCAGTATATAATATTATTTTAATGGAGTATGGATTCATAGTATGTATGTCCCTGCCCGCATGCAGGTTACGAAAGAGACAGACATGTAATCTTAACAAAACAGTAATTCTTCAAAACGAATCAAAATATCAAATCGTGTTTACATATTTATGATCAAACGGCGTATACAAATATTTGCCAAATTGGTGTGGTTATATGTATATGGAACCCATTCATGTATACTTATTTTTGCCTACGAGGTGGATATATTTAAATGGAATTTATTTAAGTATGCAACTTTCTGAAGCATTTTGTGATTACATAATACTGAAAAAGTTTAATGAATACAATTTTTGGTGTCAGTAATAGATAAATATTTTTGATACAATGTATGACTACATATTTATGCAACCTTGTTTTTGTATACATATTTTTAGACGTGACTGTACCGAATAGAAATCAAATCATATGAAACGATACTTAAGTGCAGTTTTTACAGTTTACATACAAGTAGGAAAAGGGGGGGTTGGAACGGGCCTTGCAAATTCGAAATAAAAAACATGGCTGTCTTACAGAAAAAAAAAACAATAATATATGTACTTATAATAATATTAGAGATTTCAAATAAATATTCATGGCTATATTTATACATATTATGCGAATAATATGTGCATTATATACTAACATTATAATATGTATGTATGAATAGTAAATTTAGACGTCCAATTGGTGTCAATAGTCCATGATATGTATGAAATTTTTACAGGGGTAGCGGGTCGCTGCAGGTGAGGAATTAAGCTAAAAGTTTGTGTGCAACAAGATGGTTTATTTCTAAGGATACTCACAACTATCCCGCCCCATCAACCATACATACACTGTGTATAATTAAAATCCTACTTCCCTTATGAAAACTAAGGGTCTGGATGCAATTGGCCAGTGATCTGTGATTACTTAACTATCTAAATAATCTAAATAAAGGTAACTTCTATACCTCGGCTCCGAAGCTGCCAAACCTGGCTGCAGGCCACTGTGGGCCCACTCTAGGACCCGCCTCGTGCCAGAACGTCCAGCGCCACTAAGCCACGCTGGCAGGCCAACAGCCCCCACAGCCGCCAGGACTCCTTGAAACACTTCTACACGAAGCCACAACAACCACGCTTCAGCCCGTGTCTTAGCACCTCCTGTGGTCGGATCATGAATTAGAAATGACTCCAGTGGGGTCCTTCAAGACAAAAGGAACCAACTTGCTCAGCCTGGTTGACAGACCACCATGAAATTTGGGCACGCACCGTCGAAGAAATGCAGACTTTGCTTAGCGCCACTGGGTCACGCTGTCTACTCCACGAAGGCGCAAGACTTTGGACACCCAGGCGATCTACAAGCAAAGATCGAGGATTAGCGTTGTCGACCCAAAGGGAAGGCAGGACTCCAGTGGTTTGTCCACATACCACTTAATTTCGGAAGATACCACGTGAGTCGCTCCACGTCACACACAGCACAATACCCCACTGATCACAAAAATGAAAAATAAGTAAGAGGAACGCTGACAGCGTATTCCGACGTCTTAACGAGTACCA